>NW_022161708.1:0-11916 GCF_008728515.1 Papio anubis
GAGAGAGAGAGAGAAGGAGAGAGAGAGAGAGAGAAGGAGAGAGAGAGAGAGAAGGAGAGAGAGAGAGAGAGAAGGAGAGAGAGAGAGAGAGAGCGCGAGCATGTGCATGAGAGAAATAGGACTCACCCTGGTGTTATTTCTTCTAAGGACACTATTGCTGTCAGATCAGGGTCCAATCCTTATGACCTCATTTAACTTCAGTTACCTATTCCCTCCAGAGCTGTGGAGATAGGGAGAGTAATATGTTGTGTATGCTTGCTGTACATAATTAGGGTGGCCATATGATTTATCATCAGAATGGGTACACTTTGAGAGTAAAAAATGTGCTATGATAATTACACTTTATATCCAGCGTTATCCTGGCAAACCTGGCCATATGGTCATACTAGTCTAATACTAAAGGGTTCCTTTGTTTTCCTTTGCCCCTTTGAACACATATCTCCCTCAGGAATATTGCAAAGAGTGGCTGGAACTAGGAAATAAAGACAGTACAGTTCCACTAATATGCACGAGACAAGGCCTTAGCCATGTTGTGAATCACCAAAGGTTGTTAAAGCCACTTTACAATCGTAGCCTGCCAGATTTGTTAACTTCTGGTTTTGATGCTACAGCTGCAGGTACAGAAGCTAACCTGTGACCTTTCTTGTTATTTTTTATTTCCTACTTATGGGAAACTCAATGCCACTATGTAATTCATGGGTCAGAGTTCCTAGTAGATGTGAATGATTAGTGGCTGTGATATAATCAAACAGTAATACAATAAGGCCACAGTAACTAGGCTGGAAGTTTGACTTTGACATTTAAACCCTCTTGTCCCAGGGCATACTCAAAACTTAGATGTGGCAAACCAAAGAACCAAGGCCAGAGCACAGAACACTCAGGTTAAGAAGCAGCTGGTTTCTGAGGGAGGGATCTGACTCAGAATGCAGGGCTCAAATGGAAAGAGACTGGGAGCTGCAGGAACTGCACAGGCAAATACCATTTTGCAGACATCATGAGAGTAACCTTCAACAATTCAGCAACAGTTACTCAGTGCTTAGAAGGATCTTTGGACTTTGGTAAATCCAAAGAAAATACTGCAATTAGTATTAAGGCCATTATATAAAAAGGTAATTTATGAGGTACAGGAACAGATATTGGGAAGGGAATTAGCAGGAACCTGACAAACTAGGAGGGGAAGAATCTGACCCAAGCCAGGCCAGCATGTAAATTATTCTTCTAACCAGCTCAGCTGAGGTTTTGCCCTGAGAATCTACATCACATTCCCATTAAAGCTTATATTTAGTTTATTAAATGTATCTAAACTTAAGTTAATACTCTTTCAGTCATGTTTAACGAGTTATTTTGCAATTCTCAAGTACTGATTTGAATGACTCCTGCAGACATTAGGACTAGCTAGACCTCAAATAATGGTTAGAATAAAAATACTAGGGTCTAAAAGCAATAGAGATGGAGAAAACATAAGTAGTTGCCAGGGGTTGTGACTGGGTGGGGGAAGGGGTTGACTATAAATTGGCTGCCTGAGGGAGTTTTGGGGAGTGATTGCACTGCTTTATATTTTGATTGTGGGAATAGATTAATGACTCTAGGCATATGTCAGGATTCATAGAAGTATACATCACAAACAGTAAATTTTACTATATGTAAATTTAAAAATAAAGGGAACCATGTCCACTTCCGAGGAAGAGTGTTCCAGTCCAAAGGAGAAGCAAGCAGAAAAGGAGTGGGCATGAGCTTCAGGTTTGCAGATCAGCAAGAATACCAGTGTGGATAGAGAGGAGTAGGGTAGAAGTGAGGAGCGGACAGATTGTGTCAAGTTTGATAGGCCTCAGTAAGAAGTGCATTTTATTTTAGGTGTGGCAGGAGGCCATTGAGAGTAAGCAGGGGAATTATCTGGTCAACTTTGCATTTTTAAAGGCTTACTCTGCTCTTATATGGAGAAGAGATATTAGGGGGCAATTATGGAATCAAGGAAACCATCGTGGTCATGTAGAAATGGTCTTGGAAGGGTTTTAGTATGGAAGGAGTGGTTGAGAGGGGAGCTTTTTTCTACTGCCCAACCAGAATCCTGTCTCATCATTGCAATGATATACTTGATATTACCTTAGGATTCCTTATCTCTTGGGCCTTAAAGAGATGTTGTAGTACATGTAGAAATGCTGCTAGGCAACTTGAAGGTGAGCTGAAGTTGGTAACTCAATTTTTAGTGGCTCCAAGGCACAGACTGTATGATTTTCTCTAGCAATGTTCAGGAGCCCATGTGTACGAATGGAGAAGGCAGATGGTTTTATTAATCCAGAGTCAATGTTTTGCCAGATGTGTGTGAGGAATGAACAAAGGGGCCAAATAATATTACTGTAATTCACACTAAAGAGTTAATATTTTAATGCAGTACATAATCACATTACAGTAAAAAAGAATATCACACAATGAAGAGAAGATGGTGGGAATGATGCTAAGAGTACGGCAGGAAGAATGGTAAAAAGAGAATGGGATGAGGGATGGTAAAGAGAGGAGGGGAAGAAGGAGGGGGAAAAGAATATCACAGAGTACTTCCTAACAAAAATAAAGAATGGAGGCACAGCTATGGCAGTACACTGAGCTCCATAGAGACAGCGCTGGGGCAAGTGAGAGCTGGATGGGCACTGGATGACTCTGCCTCACTGAGAAAAAATAACTAACCATGGGCAAAGGAGATTCTAAGAAGCTGAGAGTCAAAATGTCCTCATATGCATTCTTTGTGCAAACTTGTTGGGAGGAGCACAAGCAAAAGCAGCCAATGCCTCAGTCAACTTCTCAAAGTTCTCTGAGAAGTGCTCAGAGAAGTGGAAGATCACATCTGCTAAAGAGAAAGGAAAATTTGAAGACATGGCAAAGATGGACATGAAAAAGTAATGAAAACCTATATTTCCTAAAGGCTAAACAAAAAAAGTTCAAGGAACTCAATGCATCTGAGAGGCCTCTTTCAGCTTTTTTTCTTGTTCTGTTCCAAATATCTGCCAGAAGTCAAAAGAGAACATCCCATTGGTGATGAGGCAAAGGAACTGGGATAGATATGGAATAACACTGCTGCAAATGACAAGCAGCCGTATGAAAAGAAGGCTGTGAAGCTGAAAGAAAAATATGAAAAGGATATTGCTGCATACCGAGCTAAAGGAAAGCCCGATGCAGCAAAAAATGGGAGATGTCAAGGCTGAAAAAAGTGAGAAAAAGGAGGAAGAGGAACAAGAAGAACAGGAGGAGGAGGAAGAGGAGGAAGAAGAAGAGAAGGAGGAGGAGGACGAGAAGGAGGAGAAGGAAGAGAAGAAGGAGAAGGAGAGGGAGGGGGAAGGGAAAGAGGAAGAAGAAAGTAGTAATAGTTGGTTCTAGTGATTTTTTTCTTGCCTGCAAACCATTTAACTCCCCTGTACACAACTCACTCCTTTTAAAGAAAATAATTAAAATGTAAGGCTCTGTAAGATTTTTTTTTAAACTGTACAGTGTCCCTTTTTGTATAGTTAACATGCTAATGAATTTGTCTTTAGATAGCATGCCCTGGTGGCATTTTCCATAGCCACTAAACTGGCCTGGTACAGTATGGGGGTTGTAAATTGGCATAGAAATCGAAAGCAGGTTCTTACTGGTGCACAGCACAAATTAGTTATATATGGAGATGGTAGTTTTTTCATCTTCAGTTGTCTCTGATATAAAATAATTGTTCTTTTAACTAAATATCACTCTGTAATTACAAAAAAAAAAAGTCACAGTGGTTTTATTGCCATTCTGAGTGCTTCTAAGTAAATACAATTTTTTATCTGTTAAAAAAAAAGTACAACTTCTTGTCCTGTTGGAAGCAGTCCTTCCTGGAAGCCCGCATATCAGATCATCACAAGTCTATACTTTAATTTAGTTCATTATGGACAATGTGGTATATATGTGTATAATTTTAATATACACCTTAGGAAGGCATATTAACATTGAGTTACACACATAAGTGGCGTGTAGGAAAAAGGCTCACATTCCACAGGGAATATTCCTAATATCTTTAATCAACTGAGAGGGTTTGTTAATAGGCATACTGCATTAGGAATTATTTTTCATTGGTAAAATATATAGTATTCAACAGATGTGGATTGTGTAGGAATATTGTACAGGCTTTTCCAGAGCTGCATAAATAGGAACAAAGTATGGAAATGTGTGAACTCATTATTTTTACCCTTTGGAATGTGCCCTATGCTTAGAATTCCAATTCTTTGTACAGCCACTTAGGATAGATTTTGTGACCTGGCTTCGCTAGATGTTTAGCTAAATCATGATGCATCTGCCTTGAGTGACTCTTTCATGCAAGTTACTTGCTCTAGCATTTAAAAGGTCAGAAAAGTGGGGCTTTAGCAAGTTTACACTATAGGCTGTGTGACTGCTTTTATTCCTTCTTACTGAAGAACATGTGTAAGTGTGGCAGATTTGGTCTATAACTTGATTTCATTATAAAATCCACATAATAGATTATAAAGGAAGAGACCAGTAGTTCTCACCTACCTGTAATCATTGGAAGATTCCAATAGAGCCTAATAATCAGAAATGATCAAACTGGTTTAAGTCAGTTTGGCAATACACTGTGTAAGACAGCCTGCCTTAGAAGGTCCTTGGTTCCTTGGTAGATGAGTATGTGTTGTCTTTCTGTGTAGCATTGATTACCACCTTGTAGAAACACAAATGCTAATGCTGGAAGTGAATTATAGAATCATATAGTCCACTTATTTATGGAGAAATTAAGAAAGATTAAGCCACTTTCTCAAGGTTAATGCATGAGCTAGTTAGCAGTGAAAGAAAGAGTAGGTCCTGGATCTTGTGATGCAGAAATCTCATTGCCACAGAAATGGAGCCATATTTTCGAAAACAGAACACATGAAATATGTGGTTTAGAAAGTCTGGTATGACTTACAGGGATGAAAGGACAAAAGACTCAAGATTCCAAACTCATTAGCAAAACATTTGCTTTTCTTTTATTCATCCCTATTGCTTCATACTTAACCTCTTACCCATTTCTATGGTACCATATTTTTAAAATCTCCTTTAACTACCTTAAGAAATTATTCATTATCAAAATTGGGGGATCCAACAGTATTACACATAGGCTCTTCCTGTTTCTGCACCCTCTCATAATGTAAAGTAAAGATATAAGTGTTGTTTCCTTTGTTTTAAGGATGGAAAATGAATTTTTCTATTTGTCCAAACTGACCAAATGTTATTGATGGACTCTGGTTCACATATAATATTTCAAATGCTACAACTGAGTATATAAAACAATCTCTATTTCATGGTCTGACTATAGCCAGTATTAATAATGAGAAAATTTAAGTCAACATTTTTTGACCAAAATTTAGTGATTTATCCAGAATCTTAAGTCTCTTCCCACCTCTGTGTTTTGTGACTGTGCATTTACCATTTGCACAAGGTGCTGCAATGATTCCTTCACTCATGTCTGAAGGTCTAATAATGACATATGGTCCCCAATTATTTAATACTCCAGGTATCATTGACAAGAAAGCACAAATGGTTCTTTGGTAGCCAGATAGTTTGATGAGATAATCTCAAGGATTAGAGACCCTCAAGAGATGAGAGTCATCCAAGTAACAAGTGACTGCTTACATATTGTCACTTGCTACTGAATGAAGTCCTTTTTTCCCACAAGTAATTTATTTCAATTTTGGACAGCTTTTACTGCTAGGAAGTTCTTCTTTGAATAGAAATCCTTCTCCTTGTAACTTCTACCCACTAGCCTCTTTTTCTATGGTTTTTTAAGTGTCATTATGAATACATTCCATTTTTCTTGCACATATCAGCCTTTTGATATTTGAAAGTAGTTTTCATGCCCACACCATAGCTTCAAAACAAAAACTTATAGACAAATATCTTTACTGAAGGACACAAAATAAACTCAACTTTTTCAATTACAAATGTTTTTATTATCTAGTTTATAAAACATCTGATATAAAATATTTTAAACATCCACACTTTATATAAATAATCTGAGTTATTTATAGAAATATTTAGAAATTAAAGGTAACTATCTTAGTTTGAGTATGTCCAGAAGCAGATGAGACAAGGATTTGAGTAAAAGCAGATGTGGAAAATGCAGAATAATTCAGAAGAGTAAGAGAGTAACATAAGGAAAATAATCCAGCCAATGAAAGGTATGTTCTTAAGACAGCTGTCAGGGTGGGCAACTAGAGAAAAATCTCATGGAGAAACTCTTGGAGATGCTGCAAAATAAATACCTCAGAATTATGCTACCTCAGTAGTGGGCTACTTCCTCAGCATTTTCATCTCACTCACATGCAGAGCCGTATTCCACAGATCTGGAATAAAAAGCCCTCAGGCATGGAGGTAGCCATTAGAAGTTGGATGGAGTATTGGGTGGGACACTAAGCATCTAAGTTAATAAGCTAATGATAGTTGTAATTATTAATTGGGTACAGTGTATGCTGCTTGGGTAATGGGTGCACTAAAATCTGAGAAATCACCATTAAAGAACTTATCCGTGTAACCAAAAACTATTGAAATAAAAAATCATTATCAATATAATGATTAACATTTTGATATTCTTTCATTCAGATTTTTTCCAAATGCATATATACCTGAATAGAAATTATTCCTAAAGAAAAATCATTCTATAACATTAATTCGTAGTTGTCTTGTCACTTAATAAAACCACATTTTTCTATTTTAATCAATATAAATCTACTCATATTATTACTGATGATATAGTACGCCGTAATTTATTTAATTTCTTGATTGGACATTTAGATTAGTTCCAGGTTTTTGCTATCATTATGAAAAATGCTTTATTTCAGTTTCATTGAACAATGAATCCTTACTTACTTCAGCTGCCACTTAATTTTGTTTATTAAAACAATGCTTAAAAGATATAAACAGTATGGGAAAGAGTACTATTGGAGAGGGGTGAAGCAAGATGGCAAATAGAAGGCTGCACTGATTGTGCCTCCCACAGGAACACCAAATGTAACAAGTATCTACACACAAAAAACACCTTTATAAGAACCAAAAATCAGGCAAGTACAAACAATACCTGGTTTTCACTTCATACTGAAAGAAGCACTGAAGAGGGTAAGAAAGACAGTCTCGAATTGTCAACACCACTCCTCCCCCATGCTATCACAGCAGCCTTGTGGTGCCGAAAGATAATCTGTATGTTTGCAAGAGGGAGAGTGCAGCGATTACAGAACTTTGCATTGAAACCTGGTGCTGCCGACACCTGGGAGAACTCAGCCAGCAGTCACAGGTGGGGGCATTTAGACCAGCCCCCCTAGCCAGAGGGCAAACACCCATTCTAGCAGTCTGAACGGAAAGTGAGTTCCAACATGCCTCACCACTGAAGCCTAAAGTGCTTTCCAGCACTAGGTAAACTTGAAAGTCAGTCTAGGCCACAAGAACCGCAACTCTTAGGCAAGTCCTAGTTCTCAACTGGGCTTGAGGCCAATGGACTTGGGGGACACACAAACTACTGAGACACCAGCCAGGGCAGCTAAGGGGGTGCTTATGCCACCCCTCCCCCAACCCCAGGCAGCATAGCTTGCAGCTCCAAAAGAGCCCCCCTTTCTTCTGCTTGTAAGGAGAGGGGAAAGTAAAGAGGACTTTGTCTTGCATCATAGATACCAGCTCAGCCACAATAGGGTAGGGCACTGGGCAGAGTCATGAGGCCCCACTCCAGACCCTAGTTCCTGGATGACATTTCTAGACATACCCTGGGCCAAAAGGGAACCTGCTGCATTCAAAGGAAGCACTTGGTCCTGGCAGGATTCATCACCTACTAAAAAAAGAGCCCTTAGGCCCTGAATAACCAGCAGTGACACCCAGGTAATACACCATGGGCCTTGGGTGAGACTGCAAGATGTGCTAGCTTCAGGTGAGACCCAGCACATTCCCAACTGTGGTGGCTATGGTGATAAAGTAAAGGGAATTTTGTCTTGCACCTTATGTACCAGCTCAGCCACAGTGGGGAAGAGCACCAAGCAGGCTCTTGGGGTCCCTGATTCCAGCCCTGACTGTTGGATGGCATTTCTCAACTTGCTTTGGGCCAGAGGGGAGCCCACTTACCTGAAGGGCAGGTCCCAGACTGGGCAGCATTGATCACAAGCTGACCAAAGAACCCTTGGATTTAAGTGAATATTGGCAGTAGCCTGGCAGTACTCTCCAAGGACCTGTGGTAGTAGTGGCCACAAGGTGTGTCTTCTCTGCTTGTGGAAAGGGGAGAGAAGAGTGGGAAGGACTGGGCCTCATGGATTGAGTGCCAGCTCAGCACTCAGTGGTAAAATAGAACACCAGATAGATTTCTAACGTATTTGACTCCAGGCTCTGACTCCTGTATGGCATCGCTGGACCTTAGGACTGGAGAACTTGCCACCCTGAAGAGAAGGACAGAAGCCTGGCTGGCTTTACCACCTGCTGATTGTAGAGTCCTAGGGCCTTGCACAAACATAAGTCGCAATCAGTGGCTACAATGGCCCTTGGGCAAGATCGAGTGCTGTATTAGCTTCAGGTCTGACCCAGAGCAGTCCCAGTGGTGGTGACCTCAGAAGTGCTGGTGTCAGCCCACCCCCACCTCCACACAGCACAGCACAGAGAAGCACTCTCCATTTGTTGGGGAGAAAGTAAAGGGAGAGAACAAGAGTCTCTGCCTGATAATCAAGAGTATTCTTCTGGATCTTGTCCAAGGCCACCAAGGCAGTACCTCTGTGAGTCTGTAAGAACCACAACATTACAGGGCTTGGAGTGCCCCCTAATGCAGATACGGCTTAGATTACAACACCCAACACCTTTCAAATACCTGGAAAGCCTTCTTAAGAGGCATGGGTAAAAGAAGCCCAGACTGTAAAGAAAGACTGCAGTAAATACCTAACTCTTCAATGCCCAGACACCGATGAACATCAACAAGCATCAAGACCATCAAGGAAAACATAATGACACCAAATGAACTAAATAAGTTCATTTAGTTCCAGGATAAATCCTGTGGAAACAGAGATACTTGACTTTTCAGACAGATAAATCAAAATAGCTATTTTGAGAAAACTCCAATTCAAGATAACCCAGAGAAGGAATTCAGAATCCTGCCAGATAAATTTAACACAGGATGGAAATAGTTAAAAAAAGAATCAAACAGAAATTCTGGAGTTGAAAAATGCAGTTGACATACTGAAGAATGCATCAAAGTCTTAGTAACAGTGTCCATCTAAGAGAAGAAAGAATTAGTGAGCATGAAGCTGGGCTATTTGAAAATACACAGTTAGAGGAGATAAAAGAAAAAAGAATAAAAAACAATGAAGCAAGCCTACAAGATGTAGAAAATAGCCTCAAATAGATAAAACCACAAAGATGGGGAAAAAACAGAGCAGAAAAGCTGAAAATTCTAAAAATCAGAGTGCCTCTCCCCCTCCAAAGGAACACAGCTCCTCGCAAGCAACAGAACAAAGCTGGACAGACAATGACTTTGACGAGTTGAGAGAAGAAGGCTTCAGATGATCAAACTTCTCCGAGATAAAGGAGGAAGGAAGTTCGAACCCATTGCAAAGGAGGTAAAAACCTTGAAAAAAGATTAGCCAAATGGCTAACTAGAATAACCAATGTACAGAAGTCCTTAAATGACCTGATAGAGCTGAAAACCATGGCATGAGAACTACGTGACAAATGTACAAGCTTCAGTAACCAATTGGATCAACTGGAAGAAAGGGTATCAGTGATTGAAGATCAAATGAATGAAATGAAGCGAGAAGAGAAGTTTAGAGAAAAAAGAGTGAAAAGAAATGAACAAAGCCTCCAAGAAATATGGGACTATGTGAAAAGACCAAATCTACGTCTGATTGGTGTATCTGAAAGTGACAGGGAGAATGGAACCAAGTTGGAAAACACTGCAGGATATTATCCAGAACTTCCCCAACCTAGCAAGGCAGGCCAACATTCAAATTCAGGAAACACAGAGAATGCCACAAAGATACTCCTTGAGAAGAGCAACTCCAAGACACATAATTGTCAGATTCACCAAAGTTGAAATGAAGGAAAAAATGATAAGGGCAGCCAGAGAGAAAGGTCGGGTTACTCACAAAGGGAAGCCCATCAGACTAATGGCAGATCTCTCAGCAGAAACTCTACAAGCCAGAAGAGAGTGGGGGCCAATATTCAACATTCTTAAAGAAAAGAATTTTAAACCCAGAATTTCATATCCAGCCAAACTAAGTTTCATAAGTGAAGGAGAAATAAAATCTTTTATGGACAAGCAAATGCGGAGAGATGTTGTCACCACCAGGCCTGCCGTACAAGAGCTACTGTGAAGGAAGCACTAAATATGGAAAGGAACAACCAGTACCAGCCATTGCAAAAACATGCCAAAATGTAAAGACCATCGATGCTAGGAAGAAACTGCATCAACTAATGAGCAAAATAACCAACTAACATCATTATGACAGGATCAAATTCACACATAACAATATTAACCTTAAATGTAAATGGGCGAAATGCTCCAATTAAAAGACACAGACTGGCAAATTGAATAGAGGCAAGACTCATCAGTGTGCTGTATTCAGGAGACCCATCTCACGTGCAGAGACACACATAGGCTCAAAATAAAGGGATGGAGGAAGATCTACCAAGCAAATGGAAAACAAAAAGGCAAGGGTTGCAATCCTAGTCTCTGATAAAACAGACTTTAAACCAACAAAGATCAAAAGAGACAAAGAAGGCCATTATATAATGGTAAAGGAATCAATTAAACAAGACGAGCTAACCTAAATATATATGCACCCAATACAGGAGCACCCAGATTCACAAGGAAGTCCTTAGAGACCTACAAAGAGACTTAGATTCCCACACAATAATAATGGGAGACTTTAACACCCCATTGTCAACATTAGACAGATCAACGAACAGAAAGTTAACAAGGTTATCCAGGAATTGAACTCAGCTCTGCACCATGCAGGCCTAATAGACATCTCCAGAACTCTCCACCCCGAATCAACAAAATATACATTCTTCTTAGCACCACATTGCACTTATTCCAAAATTGACCACATAGTTGGAAGTAAAGCACTCCTCAGCAAATGTAAAAGAACAGTAATTATAACCAACTGTCTCAGACCACAGTGCAATCAAATTAGAACTCAGGATTAAGAAACTCACTCAGAACTGCACAACTCTATGGAAACTGAACAACCTGCTCCTGAATGACTACGGGGTACATAACAAAATGAAGGCAGAAATAAAGATGTTCTTTGAAACCAATGAGAACGAAGACACAACATACCAGAATCTCTGGGACACATTTAAAACAGTATGTAGTGGGAAATTTATAGCACTAAATGCCCACAAGAGAAAGCAGGAAAGATCTAAAATCAACGCCCTAAAATCACAATTAAAAGAACTAGAGAAGCAAGAGCAAACACATTCAAAAGCTAGCAGAAGGCAGAAGATCAGAGCAGAACTGAAGGAGATAGAGACACAAAAAACCCTTCAAAAAAATCAATGAATCCAAGAGCTGGTTTTTTGAAAACATCAACAAAATTGATAGACTGATAGCAAGACTTATAAAGAAGAAAAGAGAGAAGAATCAATAGACACAATAAAAAATGATAAAGGGGATATCACCACCGACCCCACAGAAATACAAACTACCATCAGGGAATGCTATAAACACCTCTATGCAAATAAACTAGAAAACCTAGAAGAAATGGATAAATTCCTGGACACATACACTCTCCCAAGACTAAACCAGGAAGAAGTTGAATTCCTGAATAGACCAATAACAGGCTCTGAAATTGAGGCAATCATTAACAGCCTACCAACCAAAAAAGTCCAGGACCAGAGGGATTCACAGCCAAATTCTACCAGAGGTACAAGGAGGAGCTGGTACCATTCCTTCTGACA
>NW_022161709.1:0-11913 GCF_008728515.1 Papio anubis
GAGAGAGAGAGAGAAGGAGAGAGAGAGAGAGAGAAGGAGAGAGAGAGAGAGAAGGAGAGAGAGAGAGAGAGAAGGAGAGAGAGAGAGAGAGAGCGCGAGCATGTGCATGAGAGAAATAGGACTCACCCTGGTGTTATTTCTTCTAAGGACACTATTGCTGTCAGATCAGGGTCCAATCCTTATGACCTCATTTAACTTCAGTTACCTATTCCCTCCAGAGCTGTGGAGATAGGGAGAGTAATATGTTGTGTATGCTTGCTGTACATAATTAGGGTGGCCATATGATTTATCATCAGAATGGGTACACTTTGAGAGTAAAAAATGTGCTATGATAATTACACTTTATATCCAGCGTTATCCTGGCAAACCTGGCCATATGGTCATACTAGTCTAATACTAAAGGGTTCCTTTGTTTTCCTTTGCCCCTTTGAACACATATCTCCCTCAGGAATATTGCAAAGAGTGGCTGGAACTAGGAAATAAAGACAGTACAGTTCCACTAATATGCACGAGACAAGGCCTTAGCCATGTTGTGAATCACCAAAGGTTGTTAAAGCCACTTTACAATCGTAGCCTGCCAGATTTGTTAACTTCTGGTTTTGATGCTACAGCTGCAGGTACAGAAGCTAACCTGTGACCTTTCTTGTTATTTTTTATTTCCTACTTATGGGAAACTCAATGCCACTATGTAATTCATGGGTCAGAGTTCCTAGTAGATGTGAATGATTAGTGGCTGTGATATAATCAAACAGTAATACAATAAGGCCACAGTAACTAGGCTGGAAGTTTGACTTTGACATTTAAACCCTCTTGTCCCAGGGCATACTCAAAACTTAGATGTGGCAAACCAAAGAACCAAGGCCAGAGCACAGAACACTCAGGTTAAGAAGCAGCTGGTTTCTGAGGGAGGGATCTGACTCAGAATGCAGGGCTCAAATGGAAAGAGACTGGGAGCTGCAGGAACTGCACAGGCAAATACCATTTTGCAGACATCATGAGAGTAACCTTCAACAATTCAGCAACAGTTACTCAGTGCTTAGAAAGATCTTTGGACTTTGGTAAATCCAAAGAAAATACTGCAATTAGTATTAAGGCCATTATATAAAAAGGTAATTTATGAGGTACAGGAACAGATATTGGGAAGGGAATTAGCAGGAACCTGACAAACTAGGAGGGGAAGAATCTGACCCAAGCCAGGCCAGCATGTAAATTATTCTTCTAACCAGCTCAGCTGAGGTTTTGCCCTGAGAATCTACATCACATTCCCATTAAAGCTTATATTTAGTTTATTAAATGTATCTAAACTTAAGTTAATACTCTTTCAGTCATGTTTAACGAGTTATTTTGCAATTCTCAAGTACTGATTTGAATGACTCCTGCAGACATTAGGACTAGCTAGACCTCAAATAATGGTTAGAATAAAAATACTAGGGTCTAAAAGCAATAGAGATGGAGAAAACATAAGTAGTTGCCAGGGGTTGTGACTGGGTGGGGGAAGGGGTTGACTATAAATTGGCTGCCTGAGGGAGTTTTGGGGAGTGATTGCACTGCTTTATATTTTGATTGTGGGAATAGATTAATGACTCTAGGCATATGTCAGGATTCATAGAAGTATACATCACAAACAGTAAATTTTACTATATGTAAATTTAAAAATAAAGGGAACCATGTCCACTTCCGAGGAAGAGTGTTCCAGTCCAAAGGAGAAGCAAGCAGAAAAGGAGTGGGCATGAGCTTCAGGTTTGTAGATCAGCAAGAATACCAGTGTGGATAGAGAGGAGTAGGGTAGAAGTGAGGAGCGGACAGATTGTGTCAAGTTTGATAGGCCTCAGTAAGAAGTGCATTTTATTTTAGGTGTGGCAGGAGGCCATTGAGAGTAAGCAGGGGAATTATCTGGTCAACTTTGCATTTTTAAAGGCTTACTCTGCTCTTATATGGAGAAGAGATATTAGGGGGCAATTATGGAATCAAGGAAACCATCGTGGTCATGTAGAAATGGTCTTGGAAGGGTTTTAGTATGGAAGGAGTGGTTGAGAGGGGAGCTTTTTTCTACTGCCCAACCAGAATCCTGTCTCATCATTGCAATGATATACTTGATATTACCTTAGGATTCCTTATCTCTTGGGCCTTAAAGAGATGTTGTAGTACATGTAGAAATGCTGCTAGGCAACTTGAAGGTGAGCTGAAGTTGGTAACTCAATTTTTAGTGGCTCCAAGGCACAGACTGTATGATTTTCTCTAGCAATGTTCAGGAGCCCATGTGTACGAATGGAGAAGGCAGATGGTTTTATTAATCCAGAGTCAATGTTTTGCCAGATGTGTGTGAGGAATGAACAAAGGGGCCAAATAATATTACTGTAATTCACACTAAAGAGTTAATATTTTAATACAGTACATAATCACATTACAGTAAAAAAGAATATCACACAATGAAGAGAAGATGGTGGGAATGATGCTAAGAGTACGGCAGGAAGAATGGTAAAAAGAGAATGGGATGAGGGATGGTAAAGAGAGGAGGGGAAGAAGGAGGGGGAAAAGAATATCACAGAGTACTTCCTAACAAAAATAAAGAATGGAGGCACAGCTATGGCAGTACACTGAGCTCCATAGAGACAGCGCTGGGGCAAGTGAGAGCTGGATGGGCACTGGATGACTCTGCCTCACTGAGAAAAAATAACTAACCATGGGCAAAGGAGATTCTAAGAAGCTGAGAGTCAAAATGTCCTCATATGCATTCTTTGTGCAAACTTGTTGGGAGGAGCACAAGCAAAAGCAGCCAATGCCTCAGTCAACTTCTCAAAGTTCTCTGAGAAGTGCTCAGAGAAGTGGAAGATCACATCTGCTAAAGAGAAAGGAAAATTTGAAGACATGGCAAAGATGGACATGAAAAAGTAATGAAAACCTATATTTCCTAAAGGCTAAACAAAAAAAGTTCAAGGAACTCAATGCATCTGAGAGGCCTCTTTCAGCTTTTTTTCTTGTTCTGTTCCAAATATCTGCCAGAAGTCAAAAGAGAACATCCCATTGGTGATGAGGCAAAGGAACTGGGATAGATATGGAATAACACTGCTGCAAATGACAAGCAGCCGTATGAAAAGAAGGCTGTGAAGCTGAAAGAAAAATATGAAAAGGATATTGCTGCATACCGAGCTAAAGGAAAGCCCGATGCAGCAAAAAATGGGAGATGTCAAGGCTGAAAAAAGTGAGAAAAAGGAGGAAGAGGAACAAGAAGAACAGGAGGAGGAGGAAGAGGAGGAAGAAGAAGAGAAGGAGGAGGAGGACGAGAAGGAGGAGAAGGAAGAGAAGAAGGAGAAGGAGAGGGAGGGGGAAGGGAAAGAGGAAGAAGAAAGTAGTAATAGTTGGTTCTAGTGATTTTTTTCTTGCCTGCAAACCATTTAACTCCCCTGTACACAACTCACTCCTTTTAAAGAAAATAATTAAAATGTAAGGCTCTGTAAGATTTTTTTTTAAACTGTACAGTGTCCCTTTTTGTATAGTTAACATGCTAATGAATTTGTCTTTAGATAGCATGCCCTGGTGGCATTTTCCATAGCCACTAAACTGGCCTGGTACAGTATGGGGGTTGTAAATTGGCATAGAAATCGAAAGCAGGTTCTTACTGGTGCACAGCACAAATTAGTTATATATGGAGATGGTAGTTTTTTCATCTTCAGTTGTCTCTGATATAAAATAATTGTTCTTTTAACTAAATATCACTCTGTAATTACAAAAAAAAAAGTCACAGTGGTTTTATTGCCATTCTGAGTGCTTCTAAGTAAATACAATTTTTTATCTGTTAAAAAAAAAGTACAACTTCTTGTCCTGTTGGAAGCAGTCCTTCCTGGAAGCCCGCATATCAGATCATCACAAGTCTATACTTTAATTTAGTTCATTATGGACAATGTGGTATATATGTGTATAATTTTAATATACACCTTAGGAAGGCATATTAACATTGAGTTACACACATAAGTGGCGTGTAGGAAAAAGGCTCACATTCCACAGGGAATATTCCTAATATCTTTAATCAACTGAGAGGGTTTGTTAATAGGCATACTGCATTAGGAATTATTTTTCATTGGTAAAATATATAGTATTCAACAGATGTGGATTGTGTAGGAATATTGTACAGGCTTTTCCAGAGCTGCATAAATAGGAACAAAGTATGGAAATGTGTGAACTCATTATTTTTACCCTTTGGAATGTGCCCTATGCTTAGAATTCCAATTCTTTGTACAGCCACTTAGGATAGATTTTGTGACCTGGCTTCGCTAGATGTTTAGCTAAATCATGATGCATCTGCCTTGAGTGACTCTTTCATGCAAGTTACTTGCTCTAGCATTTAAAAGGTCAGAAAAGTGGGGCTTTAGCAAGTTTACACTATAGGCTGTGTGACTGCTTTTATTCCTTCTTACTGAAGAACATGTGTAAGTGTGGCAGATTTGGTCTATAACTTGATTTCATTATAAAATCCACATAATAGATTATAAAGGAAGAGACCAGTAGTTCTCACCTACCTGTAATCATTGGAAGATTCCAATAGAGCCTAATAATCAGAAATGATCAAACTGGTTTAAGTCAGTTTGGCAATACACTGTGTAAGACAGCCTGCCTTAGAAGGTCCTTGGTTCCTTGGTAGATGAGTATGTGTTGTCTTTCTGTGTAGCATTGATTACCACCTTGTAGAAACACAAATGCTAATGCTGGAAGTGAATTATAGAATCATATAGTCCACTTATTTATGGAGAAATTAAGAAAGATTAAGCCACTTTCTCAAGGTTAATGCATGAGCTAGTTAGCAGTGAAAGAAAGAGTAGGTCCTGGATCTTGTGATGCAGAAATCTCATTGCCACAGAAATGGAGCCATATTTTCGAAAACAGAACACATGAAATATGTGGTTTAGAAAGTCTGGTATGACTTACAGGGATGAAAGGACAAAAGACTCAAGATTCCAAACTCATTAGCAAAACATTTGCTTTTCTTTTATTCATCCCTATTGCTTCATACTTAACCTCTTACCCATTTCTATGGTACCATATTTTTAAAATCTCCTTTAACTACCTTAAGAAATTATTCATTATCAAAATTGGGGGATCCAACAGTATTACATATAGGCTCTTCCTGTTTCTGCACCCTCTCATAATGTAAAGTAAAGATATAAGTGTTGTTTCCTTTGTTTTAAGGATGGAAAATGAATTTTTCTATTTGTCCAAACTGACCAAATGTTATTGATGGACTCTGGTTCACATATAATATTTCAAATGCTACAACTGAGTATATAAAACAATCTCTATTTCATGGTCTGACTATAGCCAGTATTAATAATGAGAAAATTTAAGTCAACATTTTTTGACCAAAATTTAGTGATTTATCCAGAATCTTAAGTCTCTTCCCACCTCTGTGTTTTGTGACTGTGCATTTACCATTTGCACAAGGTGCTGCAATGATTCCTTCACTCATGTCTGAAGGTCTAATAATGACATATGGTCCCCAATTATTTAATACTCCAGGTATCATTGACAAGAAAGCACAAATGGTTCTTTGGTAGCCAGATAGTTTGATGAGATAATCTCAAGGATTAGAGACCCTCAAGAGATGAGAGTCATCCAAGTAACAAGTGACTGCTTACATATTGTCACTTGCTACTGAATGAAGTCCTTTTTTCCCACAAGTAATTTATTTCAATTTTGGACAGCTTTTACTGCTAGGAAGTTCTTCTTTGAATAGAAATCCTTCTCCTTGTAACTTCTACCCACTAGCCTCTTTTTCTATGGTTTTTTAAGTGTCATTATGAATACATTCCATTTTTCTTGCACATATCAGCCTTTTGATATTTGAAAGTAGTTTTCATGCCCACACCATAGCTTCAAAACAAAAACTTATAGACAAATATCTTTACTGAAGGACACAAAATAAACTCAACTTTTTCAATTACAAATGTTTTTATTATCTAGTTTATAAAACATCTGATATAAAATATTTTAAACATCCACACTTTATATAAATAATCTGAGTTATTTATAGAAATATTTAGAAATTAAAGGTAACTATCTTAGTTTGAGTATGTCCAGAAGCAGATGAGACAAGGATTTGAGTAAAAGCAGATGTGGAAAATGCAGAATAATTCAGAAGAGTAAGAGAGTAACATAAGGAAAATAATCCAGCCAATGAAAGGTATGTTCTTAAGACAGCTGTCAGGGTGGGCAACTAGAGAAAAATCTCATGGAGAAACTCTTGGAGATGCTGCAAAATAAATACCTCAGAATTATGCTACCTCAGTAGTGGGCTACTTCCTCAGCATTTTCATCTCACTCACATGCAGAGCCGTATTCCACAGATCTGGAATAAAAAGCCCTCAGGCATGGAGGTAGCCATTAGAAGTTGGATGGAGTATTGGGTGGGACACTAAGCATCTAAGTTAATAAGCTAATGATAGTTGTAATTATTAATTGGGTACAGTGTATGCTGCTTGGGTAATGGGTGCACTAAAATCTGAGAAATCACCATTAAAGAACTTATCCGTGTAACCAAAAACTATTGAAATAAAAAATCATTATCAATATAATGATTAACATTTTGATATTCTTTCATTCAGATTTTTTCCAAATGCATATATACCTGAATAGAAATTATTCCTAAAGAAAAATCATTCTATAACATTAATTCGTAGTTGTCTTGTCACTTAATAAAACCACATTTTTCTATTTTAATCAATATAAATCTACTCATATTATTACTGATGATATAGTACGCCGTAATTTATTTAATTTCTTGATTGGACATTTAGATTAGTTCCAGGTTTTTGCTATCATTATGAAAAATGCTTTATTTCAGTTTCATTGAACAATGAATCCTTACTTACTTCAGCTGCCACTTAATTTTGTTTATTAAAACAATGCTTAAAAGATATAAACAGTATGGGAAAGAGTACTATTGGAGAGGGGTGAAGCAAGATGGCAAATAGAAGGCTGCACTGATTGTGCCTCCCACAGGAACACCAAATGTAACAAGTATCTACACACAAAAAACACCTTTATAAGAACCAAAAATCAGGCAAGTACAAACAATACCTGGTTTTCACTTCATACTGAAAGAAGCACTGAAGAGGGTAAGAAAGACAGTCTCGAATTGTCAACACCACTCCTCCCCCATGCTATCACAGCAGCCTTGTGGTGCCGAAAGATAATCTGTATGTTTGCAAGAGGGAGAGTGCAGCGATTACAGAACTTTGCATTGAAACCTGGTGCTGCCGACACCTGGGAGAACTCAGCCAGCAGTCACAGGTGGGGGCATTTAGACCAGCCCCCCTAGCCAGAGGGCAAACACCCATTCTAGCAGTCTGAACGGAAAGTGAGTTCCAACATGCCTCACCACTGAAGCCTAAAGTGCTTTCCAGCACTAGGTAAACTTGAAAGTCAGTCTAGGCCACAAGAACCGCAACTCTTAGGCAAGTCCTAGTTCTCAACTGGGCTTGAGGCCAATGGACTTGGGGGACACACAAACTACTGAGACACCAGCCAGGGCAGCTAAGGGGGTGCTTATGCCACCCCTCCCCCAACCCCAGGCAGCATAGCTTGCAGCTCCAAAAGAGCCCCCCTTTCTTCTGCTTGTAAGGAGAGGGGAAAGTAAAGAGGACTTTGTCTTGCATCATAGATACCAGCTCAGCCACAATAGGGTAGGGCACTGGGCAGAGTCATGAGGCCCCACTCCAGACCCTAGTTCCTGGATGACATTTCTAGACATACCCTGGGCCAAAAGGGAACCTGCTGCATTCAAAGGAAGCACTTGGTCCTGGCAGGATTCATCACCTACTAAAAAAAGAGCCCTTAGGCCCTGAATAACCAGCAGTGACACCCAGGTAATACACCATGGGCCTTGGGTGAGACTGCAAGATGTGCTAGCTTCAGGTGAGACCCAGCACATTCCCAACTGTGGTGGCTATGGTGATAAAGTAAAGGGAATTTTGTCTTGCACCTTATGTACCAGCTCAGCCACAGTGGGGAAGAGCACCAAGCAGGCTCTTGGGGTCCCTGATTCCAGCCCTGACTGTTGGATGGCATTTCTCAACTTGCTTTGGGCCAGAGGGGAGCCCACTTACCTGAAGGGCAGGTCCCAGACTGGGCAGCATTGATCACAAGCTGACCAAAGAGCCCTTGGATTTAAGTGAATATTGGCAGTAGCCTGGCAGTACTCTCCAAGGACCTGTGGTAGTAGTGGCCACAAGGTGTGTCTTCTCTGCTTGTGGAAAGGGGAGAGAAGAGTGGGAAGGACTGGGCCTCATGGATTGAGTGCCAGCTCAGCACTCAGTGGTAAAATAGAACACCAGATAGATTTCTAACGTATTTGACTCCAGGCTCTGACTCCTGTATGGCATCGCTGGACCTTAGGACTGGAGAACTTGCCACCCTGAAGAGAAGGACAGAAGCCTGGCTGGCTTTACCACCTGCTGATTGTAGAGTCCTAGGGCCTTGCACAAACATAAGTCGCAATCAGTGGCTACAATGGCCCTTGGGCAAGATCGAGTGCTGTATTAGCTTCAGGTCTGACCCAGAGCAGTCCCAGTGGTGGTGACCTCAGAAGTGCTGGTGTCAGCCCACCCCCACCTCCACACAGCACAGCACAGAGAAGCACTCTCCATTTGTTGGGGAGAAAGTAAAGGGAGAGAACAAGAGTCTCTGCCTGATAATCAAGAGTATTCTTCTGGATCTTGTCCAAGGCCACCAAGGCAGTACCTCTGTGAGTCTGTAAGAACCACAACATTACAGGGCTTGGAGTGCCCCCTAATGCAGATACGGCTTAGATTACAACACCCAACACCTTTCAAATACCTGGAAAGCCTTCTTAAGAGGCATGGGTAAAAGAAGCCCAGACTGTAAAGAAAGACTGCAGTAAATACCTAACTCTTCAATGCCCAGACACCGATGAACATCAACAAGCATCAAGACCATCAAGGAAAACATAATGACACCAAATGAACTAAATAAGTTCATTTAGTTCCAGGATAAATCCTGTGGAAACAGAGATACTTGACTTTTCAGACAGATAAATCAAAATAGCTATTTTGAGAAAACTCCAATTCAAGATAACCCAGAGAAGGAATTCAGAATCCTGCCAGATAAATTTAACACAGGATGGAAATAGTTAAAAAAAGAATCAAACAGAAATTCTGGAGTTGAAAAATGCAGTTGACATACTGAAGAATGCATCAAAGTCTTAGTAACAGTGTCCATCTAAGAGAAGAAAGAATTAGTGAGCATGAAGCTGGGCTATTTGAAAATACACAGTTAGAGGAGATAAAAGAAAAAAGAATAAAAAACAATGAAGCAAGCCTACAAGATGTAGAAAATAGCCTCAAATAGATAAAACCACAAAGATGGGGAAAAAACAGAGCAGAAAAGCTGAAAATTCTAAAAATCAGAGTGCCTCTCCCCCTCCAAAGGAACACAGCTCCTCGCAAGCAACAGAACAAAGCTGGACAGACAATGACTTTGACGAGTTGAGAGAAGAAGGCTTCAGATGATCAAACTTCTCCGAGATAAAGGAGGAAGGAAGTTCGAACCCATTGCAAAGGAGGTAAAAACCTTGAAAAAAGATTAGCCAAATGGCTAACTAGAATAACCAATGTAGAAGTCCTTAAATGACCTGATAGAGCTGAAAACCATGGCATGAGAACTACGTGACAAATGTACAAGCTTCAGTAACCAATTGGATCAACTGGAAGAAAGGGTATCAGTGATTGAAGATCAAATGAATGAAATGAAGCGAGAAGAGAAGTTTAGAGAAAAAAGAGTGAAAAGAAATGAACAAAGCCTCCAAGAAATATGGGACTATGTGAAAAGACCAAATCTACGTCTGATTGGTGTATCTGAAAGTGACAGGGAGAATGGAACCAAGTTGGAAAACACTGCAGGATATTATCCAGAACTTCCCCAACCTAGCAAGGCAGGCCAACATTCAAATTCAGGAAACACAGAGAATGCCACAAAGATACTCCTTGAGAAGAGCAACTCCAAGACACATAATTGTCAGATTCACCAAAGTTGAAATGAAGGAAAAAATGATAAGGGCAGCCAGAGAGAAAGGTCGGGTTACTCACAAAGGGAAGCCCATCAGACTAATGGCAGATCTCTCAGCAGAAACTCTACAAGCCAGAAGAGAGTGGGGGCCAATATTCAACATTCTTAAAGAAAAGAATTTTCAAGCCAGAATTTCATATCCAGCCAAACTAAGTTTCATAAGTGAAGGAGAAATAAAATCTTTTATGGACAAGCAAATGCGGAGAGATGTTGTCACCACCAGGCCTGCCGTACAAGAGCTACTGTGAAGGAAGCACTAAATATGGAAAGGAACAACCAGTACCAGCCATTGCAAAAACATGCCAAAATGTAAAGACCATCGATGCTAGGAAGAAACTGCATCAACTAATGAGCAAAATAACCAACTAACATCATTATGACAGGATCAAATTCACACATAACAATATTAACCTTAAATGTAAATGGGCGAAATGCTCCAATTAAAAGACACAGACTGGCAAATTGAATAGAGGCAAGACTCATCAGTGTGCTGTATTCAGGAGACCCATCTCACGTGCAGAGACACACATAGGCTCAAAATAAAGGGATGGAGGAAGATCTACCAAGCAAATGGAAAACAAAAAGGCAAGGGTTGCAATCCTAGTCTCTGATAAAACAGACTTTAAACCAACAAAGATCAAAAGAGACAAAGAAGGCCATTATATAATGGTAAAGGAATCAATTAAACAAGACGAGCTAACCTAAATATATATGCACCCAATACAGGAGCACCCAGATTCACAAGGAAGTCCTTAGAGACCTACAAAGAGACTTAGATTCCCACACAATAATAATGGGAGACTTTAACACCCCATTGTCAACATTAGACAGATCAACGAACAGAAAGTTAACAAGGTTATCCAGGAATTGAACTCAGCTCTGCACCATGCAGGCCTAATAGACATCTCCAGAACTCTCCACCCCGAATCAACAAAATATACATTCTTCTTAGCACCACATTGCACTTATTCCAAAATTGACCACATAGTTGGAAGTAAAGCACTCCTCAGCAAATGTAAAAGAACAGTAATTATAACCAACTGTCTCAGACCACAGTGCAATCAAATTAGAACTCAGGATTAAGAAACTCACTCAGAACTGCACAACTCTATGGAAACTGAACAACCTGCTCCTGAATGACTACGGGGTACATAACAAAATGAAGGCAGAAATAAAGATGTTCTTTGAAACCAATGAGAACGAAGACACAACATACCAGAATCTCTGGGACACATTTAAAACAGTATGTAGTGGGAAATTTATAGCACTAAATGCCCACAAGAGAAAGCAGGAAAGATCTAAAATCAACGCCCTAAAATCACAATTAAAAGAACTAGAGAAGCAAGAGCAAACACATTCAAAAGCTAGCAGAAGGCAGAAGATCAGAGCAGAACTGAAGGAGATAGAGACACAAAAAACCCTTCAAAAAAATCAATGAATCCAAGAGCTGGTTTTTTGAAAACATCAACAAAATTGATAGACTGATAGCAAGACTTATAAAGAAGAAAAGAGAGAAGAATCAATAGACACCATAAAAAATGATAAAGGGGATATCACCACCGACCCCACAGAAATACAAACTACCATCAGGGAATGCTATAAACACCTCTATGCAAATAAACTAGAAAACCTAGAAGAAATGGATAAATTCCTGGACACATACACTCTCCCAAGACTAAACCAGGAAGAAGTTGAATTCCTGAATAGACCAATAACAGGCTCTGAAATTGAGGCAATCATTAACAGCCTACCAACCAAAAAAGTCCAGGACCAGAGGGATTCACAGCCAAATTCTACCAGAGGTACAAGGAGGAGCTGGTACCATTCCTTCTGACA
>NW_022161710.1:0-11905 GCF_008728515.1 Papio anubis
CGGGGTGATTAAAAACATAACAAAAGTTGAAGGAATGATTTCAAAATTGGTAGGTTATGATTTTAATAGAGACTATGTCTGATATTTAGATGTTTGTTAACAGTAGCCACATTTGAGCGATTTCTTCCCCTCCTGTTGATTGGTAAATTGGTATGTATCAGAAATGTATAGCTCACTAGTTTATTTCGACTCACATATTGTTGATTCCATGAACAAGGTAGCATTGGAGTTTGTCTTGTTATTGGTTACAAACTTTAGGGAGCTGATCTTTCCACTTAGCTTTTTTCATAGACCAGATACTTTCTCGTTTGCTCTTAAACAAAAATCGTGTCGCTTTTTACAGGGGAAATAATTATCATAGGGCCAAATGAAACATTTTAAAAATGCATTTAAAATGTAGGTATCAGGTTACAGGGGAAAATACACGGATGTGACAAAAAGCTCACATTTGTTGTTGGTTATTCAGACCAAGGTTAATAGGCTGATTAGACTCTCAGATACTCTTTGAGAACCATTGAGTGTCTTTTATGCAAATATTTTTATGTTATTTCCACTGTCAGAAAGGACTTTTAAACTTGTAAGTACCTTCCACCCAAAGTTAGTTGAATGAATAAATACATAAGAAAAACATGTAGCAACACATTTCAAGTATTTAAGAAACAAGAAGAGCTAAAAATAACTTTTGATCCTAGTTTAATATGGAATTTAAGCAGAATTTTTACAAATTTTAGATTTTTTTTTGAAACAAGTAGTCTATAATAAATGGACCTTTTAACATTGGGGCATGGAAAGAGTACTTTACTGTATGCTTAAGTTGTTTTATTTTTTGAGAGGGAGTCTTGCTGTTGTCGCCCAGGCTGGAGAGCAATGGCACGATCTTGGCTCGCTGCAACCTCCGCCTCCAGGATTCAAGCGATTCTCCTGCCTCAGCCTCCCCAATAGCTGGGATTACAGACTCCTGCCATCATGCCAGGCTAATTTTTGTATTTTTAGTATAGAGGGGGTTTCTCCATGTTGGCCAGGCTGGTCTCAAACTCCTGACTTCGGTTGATCCACCTGCCTCGGCCTCTCAAAGTGTGGGGTTACCACGGTGAGCCACTGCGCCCGGCCTTAAGAATTTTAAGTTCTTAAAATTGCCGTTTCTTGGCTGGGCACGGTGGCTCATGCCACAATCCCAGCCCTCTGGGAGGCTGAGGCAGGCTGATCAACTGAGGTCAGGAGTTTGAGACAGGCCTGGCCAACATAGTGAAACCCCATCTCTACTAAAAAATACAAAAATTAGCCAGGCGTGGTGGCGCATGTCTGTAGTCCCAGCTACTCAGTAGGCTAAGGCAGGAGAATCTCTTGAACTCAGGAGGCAGAGGTTGCAGTGAGCTGAGATCGCGCCATTGCACTGCAGCCTGGGCGACAAGAGTGGCTCCATCTCAAAAAAAAAAAAAAAAAAGATCTTTTCTTTAAAAAAGAGAGTTTCGAACTATTTAATAAGCATACACTCTAAGTATTCTCATAGTTATATATCCTGCAAGAGCTCTGTGTTTGTGCACCATAAAACATCAAGTAGTATATTGAAAGTATATATAAGTACATGTAAGACTAAAGGTAACTGGATCTCTTCATAGTTTTCAATGTGAATTTAGTATGTTGTGACTGAAAGTGATGTTTCGTTGTATAGCTGTGGACATAAAATAGTTTAACTTAGATGCTTGCTAAAGGAGGACGGGTAAAAATAAGATATGCTAATAAGAAGAGTAAATAACTTATTTGCCATCTACACAGTGAAATTATTTTAAGAAATTTGTTCAATTTGATGAGCCTGTTTATAAACTACTTGCAAAAATCAAGTAGTTTATAAACTAATGATTTAATAAATGAATTTACAAATCAACTTGTTTTTCAAGTAGTTTATAAACAGGCTGATCAAAATCACATGTGTGTATATACATATATAATCACATATATTTGTACATGTATAGACTCATTTTCTTTTGGAAGTGGGTAGACAAAATATTGAAAGTTTTTATTTTGTCAACCTGAAAGAGGCTTTAAATGAAAGCTGATTATTGGAGACCTCAAGTTAGTTTATTATGATAGTGATTGCCATGTAGCAGTACTATTCCAAATGTGACTGTTTTAGGAAAAGACAGTTTGAGCCCAGAGGAAAGTTAACAGATGAAAAAGATTCCGAAGAAAGTAATCTTCGAGGATCCAGAGTCAGCACGTGGTTTTGGATTGCTTAAACTCACTTTATTCTCATTTCACAATCCCTAAATGTCTTAACCCAAACAGAATAAGGTAGAGATTAATGAGAGAATCTTGAGGGGCATCTGTGTTTTAAGTAAAGTCCTCTATTATTCTGGGGAGGCATAATGATGGGAAGTTCCAGACTTTTAGATTTCTAAAGAAATATTTTCCCCAAATTAGGAGGCTACAATAGAAATGCTGATTTTTTAATTCTACCAGGTACAGCCAATAAAAAGAGTAACACACCACTATCTTCTATCACCATCATTTCATTTAACAAGAGGATATTTCCATTCAAACAATTTGAAAGAACAGAATCTCTCAGAATAAAAGATCTTTAAATGGGGAATCATTTAGCTCTATGGAAAAGTTTACTTTCAGACCAGCCTGAAAGCCCGTCTCTAGTAAAAATACAAAATTATCTGAGCGTGGTGGCATACACCTTTAATCCTAGCTACTCCAGAGGCTGAGGCAGGAGAATCACTTAAACCCTGGAGGCCGAAGTTGCAGTAAGCTGAGATCGCACCATTGCACGCCACCCTGTGTAACACAGCGAGACTCGGTCTCAAAAAAAAAAAAAAAAGTTTACTTTCATGTTCTTACTATTTCCCATAAATCATTGAAAACTCTGCTGCAAACCTGCACTAGCCTGCCAGCTAACATTAAGTTAGCACTCCCTGCCCCCTTGGTTTGGTACACTGAGCTCAAATCTAAGGAATCTGTGTGGGCTTCCAGCCCTCCCAGTTCTTAGACTTATAGCCTTATCTTCATGATGCCTCAGTTTCTTATCTTAATTAGGGATTTTAACATCTACTTAGGGCCTGGTGCAGTGGTTCACACCCATAATCCCAGCACTTTGGGAGGGTGACACCTGGCAGAGCTCTTGAGCTTAGGTTTCAGGCCAGCCTGGGCAACAGGGCAAAAACCTGCCTGTGCAAAAAATACAAAAGTTAACCAGGCATGGTGGCACATGCCTGTATTTCCAGCTTCTTGGGAGGCTGAGGTGTGAGAATCACTTGAGCTTGGGAGGCCGAGGTCCATAGTGAGCCGTGATGGTGCCACTGCACTCCTGCCTGGTTGGTAGAGAGAGACCCTGTCTCATAAAAGAAACAAATAAACCAAAAAAACCTACTTTGCTGGATGAGTGTTAGGATGAAAAGTGATACATGTATGTTCCTGAAATAAAGTTTGTCCTCAGTTGTAGCTGTCACCATTGATTGGAGATGTTCCTTTTTTTTTCACTGTTTGATAATAAGTGCCTTTACGTATAATCAGTTTCTTGTATATACTTGTTTATATATTTGGATATTAATTGTTTTAATGTAGCATATTGCTGACATAAAGACGTGTTCATTTAAAACAATTTTGAAGTTGTGCAAGAGAAAGTAATATGCGGATTTTTTTTTTGTTTTAGATGGAATCTTGCTCTGTCACCCAGGCTGGAGTGCAGTGATGCGATCTCAGTTCACTGCAACCTCTGGCTCATGCGTTCAAGTGATTCTCCCATCTCAGCCACCCGAGTAGCTGGGATTTCAGGCACCTTCCACTATGCTTGGGTAAGTTTTGTATTTTCAGTGGAGACAGGGTCTCGCCATATTGGCCAGGCTGGTCTTGAACTCCTGACCTCAGGTGATCCACCTGCCTCAGCCTCCCAAAGCGCTGAGATTACAGGCGGTATCCACTGTGCCCTGTTTTAATATGCAAAATATTCTATGTAAGTATTTCCTGTATATTAGACCCCCTCTACGAAGGGTTTCTATGTAAGCATAGTACAAATGATCTGGAAAGGCTCATAGACTTGGCAAATCTATGTTTCTTAAAACTATAAAAATAGTCCGGTTGTCCTATGGTATATGTATAGGACATATACTATAGGGGATTGGTTCCAGGACCCCTGTTTTTACCAAAATCCTGGCATAGTCAAGCTCCCACTGTGGGCCCTGCAGAACCTGGGTATATGAAAAGTTGGGCCTCCATATATGCAGGTTTCATTCTGCATTTGGTTGAAAAAGATCCACATGTAAGTGGGCCCACGCAGCTTAAACCCGTGTTGTTCAAGGGTGCACTGCATTTGAAAATCAAGTCCACGAAAAAGTTGCCATGTTTTACAAAATGTTGAATTTTACTACCTCCCCCGTATCAAAATGTTGGATTATTACCTCCCCTGTATCTTAAAGTGCAATCTATTTACTACCCCATTGAGATAATGAAACTTTTAGAATTAGAATAGAACCTCGAGCCGGACATGTTGGTTCACACCTGTAATCCCAGCTGATGTGGGTGGGTCACTTGAGTTTAGGAGTTTGAGACCAGCCTGGCCAACACAGTGAAACCCTCTCTCTACTAAAATTGCAAAAAAATTAGCTGGGTATGGTGGTAGGTGCCTGTAATCCCAGCTACTCAGGAGGCTGAGGCAGGAGAATCGCTTGAACCCAGGAGGCAGAGGTTGCAGCGAGCTGAGATCACACCACTACACTCTAGCCTGGGCAACAAGAGCCTTAAAATAAAAAAGCCGGGTATGGTGGCGGGCACCTGTAATGCCAGACAGGAAAATCGCTTGAACCTGGGAGGAAGAGGCTACAGTTAGCCGAGATCGCGCCATTGGACTCTAGCCTGGGCAACAAGAGAAAACTCCATCTCCAGAAAAAAGAACGTAGAAGTATTTACTGCTCCTTGCTTTGTCTGAGATTCACAGGTTAAGTGAGTTGCCCAACACAGGTTGTTGTTATCTTGGGCAGGATATCTTGGACAAATTAAGACTTGACACCTGGCTTCCAGAGTCCCCTTTGCACCCTACTGCCTGAGCCTGGAAGTTCTAGATGAGTTTGAACAACATAGTGAGGCCCTGTCTCTACAAAACATAGCCAGGCATGGTAGCATGTACTTGTAGTTCTAGCTACTCAGGAGGCTGAGGTGGGAGGATGGCTTCAGCCTGGGAGGTTGAGGCTGCAGTGAGTTGTGATCACGCTACCGCACTGCAGAGAGGGCCACAGAGCAAGACCTTCTCTCTCTCTCAAAAAAAGAAAGGGTTAAAAGTATATCTTCTTTTTAAAAAATAGAAGGCCAATATAGATATCACAGAAATTGTCATATTGTCAGATTCTTTTCTGTACTCAGCCCTAACAAAACATGCTGTCTTCAACTTTACTTAGTTGAAGACAACTTTAGTTGAAGACAGAAAAGGTTCTAATTTGGGTTCCCTTTATCCAAGGAGTCTCCACTTTTGCTGTGTATTGTTCAAACTGAAAAGAGACTTTGTATTTAATCTCAGATGTCATTAAGTACTTGAAATAAATTAGATTTCTAGTTAAGAGCTGCTTCAAGTTCTTAATTAGTAATACATTCAATAGTCAGGAATACACACCGTTGTTGTTGAGATGGAGTTTCGCTCTTGTTGCCCAGGCTGGAGTGCAATGGCGCGATCTCGGCTCACTGCAACCTCTGCCTCCTGGGTTCAAGCAATTCTACTGCCTCAGGCATGAGCCACCGTGCCCAGCTAATTTTGTATTTTTAGTGGAGACAGGGTTTCTCCGTGTTGGTCAGGCTGGTTTTGAACTCCTGACCTCAGGTGATCCGCCTGCCTCAATCTCCCAAAGTGCTGGGATTACATGCGTGAGCCCCCATGCCTGGCCAGGATACACACTCTTAATTTCATGGTCACCTGTTACCATGAAGCCATTTTCCAGATATATAAAATCTCTAATTTTCACAAAACCAATATATAGAGTATGCGGCTACTACTGTCTTTCTTTTTTCTTTTTTTGAGACAAGGCTTCCCTCTGTTGCCCAGGCTGGAGTGCAGTGGCATGAACAAGGTTCACAGCAGCCTCGACCTTTCAGGCTCAAGGGATCCTCCCACCTCAGCCTCAAGTATCTGGGACCACAGGTGTGTGACCACACGCCTGGCTCATTTTTAGTTTTTTGTAGAGACGGGGGTCTTGCCATATTGTCTGGATGGGTCCGGAACTCCTGGGCTCAAGTAATCTGCTGGCCTCAGCCTTCTAAAGTGCTAGAGTTACAGGCGTGAGCCACCGTGCCCTGCTTGTCTTCTTTTTCGAGTTGGTCAGTTCTCCTTGCAATGAATGCCTTTCCCCTTAAATCTGAAAACCTGAGGAATTACTGAGATAGAAAATTTCCGTTTATTTCTCTCTCTTTTTTTTTTTTTTTTTCTGAGATGGAGTCTCACTCTGTCACCCAGGCTGAAGTGCAGTGGCTCGATCTCAGCTCACTGCCACCTGGGCCTCCCGGGTTCAAGCGATTCTCCTTCCTCAGTCTTCCGAGTAGCTGGGATTACAGGTGCCCACCACCATGCCCAGCTAATTTTTGTATTTTTTAGTAGAAACAGGGTTTTCACCATATTGGCCAGGCTGATATGGAACTCCTGACCTCAGGTGATCCACCCGCCTCAGCCTCCCAAAGTGTTGGGATTATAGACTATGAGCCACTGCGCCCGGCCTGTCCATGGATTTTTAAAAAAATGTGCTTTGAGCAATCTAAAACGAAAGCAGTCTGCCTAAAATTTATATTCATATATTTCTACTATATTACAGATATTGATTTTGTGGAGCTATGATTTCATAAGATATTTTAACAGTAACGAAACATTTTATAATTGTGTATATTGTTATTTTCTAAAAAGTTTAGTTATTTAAGTGCAAATGCAAAGGACAGGAGTGATCATATTGAAGCACTAGGAAAAGACTTTGTGGGTAAAAATTCAACCTCAAATATGCAAATATTTAACTTCCTATGTGGAAATAATGTCTTTTTACAAAAGAAAAATGAACATATTTGTTTGCAAGGTGTTCTTATACACACACACACACACACATATACACACACACACACGTGTGCGCCTTTAGAAATGGTAACCAGGCCGGGTGCAGCGGCTCACGCCCGTAATCCTAGCACTTTGGGAGGCCAAGGTGGGTGGATCACCTGAGGTCAGGAGTTTGAGACCAGCCTGGCCAACATGGTGAAACCCTGTCTCTAGTAAAAATACAGAAATCAGTTGGGTGTGGTGGCATGTGCCTGTAATCCCAGCTACTCAGGAGGCTGAGAGAGGAAATTGCTTGAACCTGGGAGGCGGAGGTTGCAGTGAGCCTAGATTGCACCATTCTACTCCAGCCTGGGCCACAGAGCAAGACTCTATCTCAAAAAAAGAAAAAAAAAAAAGAAAAAGAATATGGTAACCAATCTATATTCTTTTTAGGTGATCTTTGAAAAACAAAAGCAAAGCAAATCTATCTGCAAACACATCTAGGTGGGGCAAGAGTGTGTGAAAATGAGACATTAATTAAGATTGATTGATGGAATAAGTGATGTAGAAAGCAGACAAAGTCCCTTCCACAATTTTGATGAAAGTTCTTTCAATTTGTCTCATCACTCAGCTTAATAAGAAATAAAATTGAAAATAATTTACATTGTCCTACTATTTACATTTTACTAACTCCGTATGTGTAGAGGTATAAGGGATTTTTAGAAGAGAAACAAGGTTGAGACTTTTAAACGTGAATTTGGATAAAAGATGAATCGTCAAAAGTATTGATAATTTTGGAAAATAATTTTTAAGAAGGGCATGACAGCCAGTGATTATCTAGTTAGGCAATTTGTTGCAAGGGATTGTGAAGCTTTACTATAAAAACTGTAGGATGAACAATGAATCCTTGATGCTGAGATTTTATTTGTCTTCTTTTTTAATAGGTGGACATTGTACCACTGATTACCAAAGCAGACACAATTTCTAAACGTGATTTACAGATGTTTAAGAGTAAGATAATGAGTGAATTGATTAGCAGTGGCATCCAGATATATCAGCTCCCAACAGATGAAGAAACTGCTGCTCAAGCAAACTCCTCAATTAATGTAAGTTTCAGTAACAATATCTGACAAAGAGGCTATAAATGAATGTTTATTTTATCCAGAATCTAGTGTGAGAATTTTTACATTTTCTTCATTTTGAAAAGTTTCTGCTGAGAATTGATTCTTTGTAAGCAGATTTATTTAGATTTAATTCAAACACCGTGTTCTTCAAGGATACTGGCCTATAATTTTCTTCTTGGAAGTATATTTTCTTGCTTTGATATCAAGGGGATGCTGCCTCATAAAATGACTCTGAAGGTGTTACCTCTTTTTTCTATTTTTTCAAATAATTTGAGGATGTTTTATATTAAAATTTCTTTGAATGTTTGGTAGAATTTACCCATGAAGTAATCTGGTCCTAGGCTATATTTTGGAGTTTTGAAACATTACTTCTTTAGTTTCTCTATTTGTTATTGGTCTCTTTAAGCTCTCTATTTATTCTCCATTCAGTCTTTGTAGGTTATATGTTTCTAGTCATTTCACCATTTCTTCCAAGTTGTCAAATTGGTTGATTTATAATTGTTCATAATAGTCCCTTACAATTCTGTTTATTTCTGTAAGAAATAAATTTGTGTAATAAGTTGTAATATCTTCTCTTTCATTTCTTATTTTATTAACATGTTCTCTATTTTTGCCCTTAGTCAAGGTAAGGGCTTTGATTTTGATTTTTTTTCCCCAAAATCAACTCTTAGCTTAATTGATTAATGTTGTTGTTTTCTTTTTTGAGACAGAGTCTCACTCTGTTGCCCAGGCTGGAGTGCAGAGGCACAATCTTGGCTCACTGTAACCTCCATCTCCCGGATTCAAGCGATTCTCCTGCTTCAGCCTCCTGAGTAGCTGGGATTACAGGAGCGTACCACCACGCCTGGCTAATTTTTGTATTTTTAGTTCAGACAGGGTTTCACCATGTTAGCTGGGCTGGTCTCGAACTCCTGGCCTCAAGAGATCTGGGATTACAGGCGTGAGCCACTGTGCCTGGCCGATTAAAATTTTTTAAATTCTCATTCATTTATTTATGCTCTAATCTTTATTATTTCTTTCCTTCTGCTAATTAGTTTTTTGTTTGTTTGTTTGTTTTGTTTTGTTTTGTTTTTGGTGTAAGGTTAGGTTGTTTATTTGAGATCTTTTTGGTTTTTTTTGAGACGGAGTCTCCCTCTGTCGCCCAGGCTGGAGTGCAGTGATGCAATCTCGGCTCACTGCAACCTCCGCCTGCCAGGTTCAAGCAATTCTCCTCCCTCAGCCTCCCGAGTAGCTGGGACTACAGGCATGCACCACCATACCCAGCTATTTTTTTTTTGTATTTTTGGTAGAGACGGTGTTTCACCATGTTAGCCAGGCTGGTCTTGAACTCCTGACCTCAGGCAGTCCATCTGCCTCGGCCTCCCAAAGTGCTGAGATTACAGGCATGAGCCACCATGCACAGGCGAGATCTTTTTTTAAGAGATGTAGGTGTTTACTACTATAAACTTCTTTTGTTTTTTATTTTAGATTCAGAAGGTGTAAGTGCGTATTTGTCAAATAGATATATTGCATAATGGTAAGGTTTGGCTTCTAGTGTAACTATCCTGAGATAGTAAACTTTGTACCCAACAGATCATTTTTTTTTTTTTTTTTTTTGAGACATGGTCTCACTCTGTTGTCCCAGCTGGTGTGCAGTGCCGTGATCACATCTCACTACCAGTAGATAATTTTTTGACCATCAACCTCCTTCCAATCTCTGCCTTTTGGAGTCTTGTTTTCTATTGTTTCCATCTTTATGTCCTTGTGTACTCATTGTTTAGCTCCTGCTTATGAGAACATGTGGCACTTGATTTTCTGTTTCTGAGTGATTTCACTTAGGATTATGGCCCCCAACTCCATCCATGTTACTGCACAGAGCATGATTTCTTTTTTTTATGGCTGCATAGTATTTCATGATGTAGATGCACTACATTAAAAAATTCCGGTCAACTGTTAATGGACATTTAGGTTAATTCCATGACTTTACTATTATGAGTAGGAATGTAATACACATATGGCGAGTGAGAAAGTGACTTTCTTTATATATCACGGTATTTTCAGGTAGATGCCTATAGTGTATATAATCACTGGGTCGAATGGTAGCTCTATTTTTAGTGCTTTGAGAAATCTCTATATTGTTTTTCATAGAGTCGCTAATTTATGGTCCCACCAACAGTGAATAAGGTCCGGACAGCTCTGCATCCACACCAAATCTGTTAGGTAAGTAATAGCCATTCCATACATATTTTGTGTGTGTGTGTGTGTGTGTGTGTGTGTGTGTTTGAGAGTTTGAGAGAGTTCCACCAGGCTGGAGTGCAGTGAAATGATTTCAGCTCATTGCAACCTCCGCCTCCTGGGTTCAAGCGATTCTCCTGCCTCAGCTTCCAGGGTAGCTGGGATTACAGGTGCTCACAACCAAGCCCAGCTAATTTTTGTGTTTTTAGTAGAGTTGGGGTTTAACCTTATTGGTCAGGCTGTTCTGAAACTCCTGACCTCAGGTGATCCACTCGCCTTGGCCTCCCAAAGTGCTGGGATTACAGGTGTGAACCACTGTGCCCAGCCTTTATTGTGGCTTTAATTTGCATTTCTCTGATGATTGGTGATGTTGAGCAAGTTTTCATATGTTTGGTGGCCACTTGTATGTCTTCTTTTGAGAAATGTCTGTTCATATCCTTTGTGGTCTTTTTAATGGGGTTGTTTATTCTTGGCTGTTGTTGAGTTGTTTGTGTTCTTTGTAGATTCTGTGTATTAGTCCTTTTTCAGATGCAAAGTTTGCAAATATTTTGTTTCTATTGTGTAGATTGTCTGTTTACTCTATTGATCATTTCTTTTTCTGTGCTCTTTAGTTTCAGTCCCATTTGTGTATATTTGGTTTTGTTGCATATGCTTTTCAGGACTAATTTATGAATTATTTGCCTAGGCCAATATCTAGAAGAGTTTTTCCTACATTTTCTTCTAGGATTTTTATAGCATCTGGTGTTTCATTTAAGTCATTAATGCATCTTAGGTTAAAGTTTGCATATAATAAGATATGGGGATTCAGTTTCATTCTTTTGCCTATGGGTAGCCAATTTTCGCAGCACCATTTATTAAATAGAATGCCCTTTCCCCATTGTTTATTTTTGCCAAGTTTGTCAAAGATCACTTGTATGTAAGCATGTGGCTTTATTACTGGTTCTTTATTCTCTTTTCTTTCACAATTTTTTTCTCCCTTTTTTAGCTGTATCCTTCCTAGCAACGGACTGTTTATTCTGTTCTATTAATCAGTCCGTTTTTGTACCAATGCCATACTGGTTTATTTAGTATCGCATTATAGTATAATTTGAAGTCAGACACATGATGCCTCTGGCTTAGTTCTTTTTGCTTAGGATTACTTTGGCTATTTAGATGCATTTTTGGTTCCATATGATATTTAGGATTTTTTTTCTAATCCTGTAAAAAATGTTATTGGTAATTTGATAGGAATTGTGATGAATCTTTAGGTTGCTTTAGTTAATATGGTCTTGGTAATGTTATTGATTCTTCCAATCAAAAAATTCCATAAATTTTTGGAATAGTTTCAGTAAGATTGATACCAGCTCTTCATTGTACTTCTGGCAAAATTTGGCTGTAAAGCCATTTGTTCTTGTTTTTTTTCTTTGTTTGTTTGAAATTATTACTGAATCTAATTCATTACTTGTTATTGGGCTATTTAGGATATCTATTTATTTCCTGGTTCAGTCTTAAGAGGTTGTATGTTTCCAGGAATTTATCCATTTTCTTTCTTTCTTTCTTTCTTTCTTTCTTTCTTTCTTTCTTTCTT
>NW_022161711.1:0-11877 GCF_008728515.1 Papio anubis
AGTCTCACACACGCAGGTGTGTGGATCGCGTTCACTTCCACGCAGAAGGGTTAGGGTTTGGGTTAAGGTTAGGGTTAGGGTTAGGTTAGGATTCGGGTTCGGGTTTGGGTTAGGGCTAGGGTTAGGGCTAGGGCTAGGGTTAGGGTTGAGGTTGGAGTTAGGTTGAAGTTAGGGTTAGGGGTAAGGATTAGGGTTACGGTTAGAGTTGGGGTTAGAATTGGGGTTAGGGTTTGGGTTAGGGTTGAAGTTAGGGTTAGGGTTAGGGTTAGGGGTAGGGTATAGGGTTAAAGTTAACAATGGGGAACGGTTTTGGTTAGGGGTTAGTTTTAAGAGTTAGTGGTTAGGGTTAAAGATTAAGGTTATGGCTGACTCTAGGCTTGGAGTTGGGATTGGGGTTGTGATTTGGCCCGTGTGTGGTTATGGGTTAGATTTATGGATTACGGATTTGGGTTAAGCTTGACTTTAGGGGTAACACCACATGCCCTGGGTGACCCAGGCAGTGAGTCATTGACAGCCCTCCTGTTTGACCCCTGGCACAGCGTGGAGCGAAATGGCCCACTGACCTTTCCATACACTCGGACAATTCGTGATATAGTTTATGCAGTCATGCTCAGTGATTTCTATTGTTCAGTTTAATAGAATACCTAATTCTGTGTTTATTATGAATAAAGAGAGATTTCTTGTGGTTTTTTAGAATATGAACCATATCTATTTTGCCTGCAAGTTGGAAGTTCCAATACTATAGGAAGCATAAGTGTAGGTTATAATGATGGGTCTTTTATTATAAGACTGAATTCACATCAGACTGAATCAGTATCTCCAGCTGTATGAACAGGGTGAGATATTAAACATTTAATGAAAAGAATTCCTTTCTTACGTCACAGCAAGGACTAAATATGTCTAATTATCATGCCCACTAAGAAGATGTATTGTGATATTTGCAGTTAATCACTCATTCAGTTCCAAGGGTATTTATTAATTGTCTGCTCTGGGCATAACAACAATTGGAAGCAGTATGTTCACATGAAAAAAAACTTACCTGAGGCTCTAAGTCACAACTTTCCATGACCAGCAGACATTTCTGACTTGAAATACATATCTAAAGCTTCAAATGCATGAATAGATATCCCAGTCTAGATCTAAGTTAATAGTTCCTTTGAATTAATTGTTTAAATTATCCTGGGAATCAGAAAGATATGTCTACATGAAACAATAAAGGTTATATTAGAATTAATAAACTTTGGAAGATGATTTTAATCTTAATATATAAACATACTACCTAAGCACACTGTTTAAATACATCTGCAACCTACTATTTTTAGATTTAGGTAAATCATTAATCCTTAAAGTTGGAAGATTCCAGTGTTAGAGCTCTAGACTATGAAACTTGGATGTTCTTCTAAAATTTTTGAGTTTTTATCCAGAAATACATATTTTCCTGGCACTGAGAACTGCAAGAGATTTCACTTGGAGTCTCCACATAGTCAACCATGTGTGATGTCAACATCAGTGTAATAGACCTATCACAAACATCCTGTGACTTTTTTTTTATATATATGCTTTAAATTCTGGGATACATGAGCAGAACGTGCAGGTTTGTTACACAGGTATACACGTGCCATGATGGTTTGCTGCACCTGTCAACCCATCATCTATGTTAGGTATTTCTCCTAATGCCATCCCTCCCTTAGGCCCTGACCCTGCAACAGGCCCCCGTGTGTGATGTTCCCCTCCCTGTGTCCATGTGTTCTCATTGTTCAACTCCCACTCATGAGTGAGAACATGCAGTGTTTGCTTTTCTGTTCCTGTGTTAGTTTGCCAAGAATGATGGTTTCCAGCTTATCCATGTCCCTGCAAAAGACATGAACTCATCCTTTTTTTATGGCTGCATAGTATTCCATGGTGTATATGTGCCACATTTTCTTTATTCAGTCTATCATTGATGGGCATTTGGGTTGGTTCCCAGTCTTTACTATTGTGAATAGTGCTGCAGTAAACATACGTGTGCATGTATCTTTATAGTAGAATGATTTATAATCCTTTGGGTATATACCCAGTAATGGGATTGCTGGGTCAAATGGTATTTCTGGTTCCAGATCCTTGAGGAATTGCCACATTGTCTTCCACAATAGTTGAACTAATTTACACTCTCACCAACAGTGTAAAAGCATTCCTATTTCTCCACATCCTCTCCAGCATCTGTTGTTTCCTGACTTTTTAATGATCGCCATTCTAACTGGCATGAGTTGGTATCTCACTGTGGTTTTGATTTGCATTTCTCTAATGACCAGTAATGATGAGCTTTTGTTCATATGTTTGCTGGCCACATAAATGCCTTCTTTTGAGAAGTGTCTGTTCATATCCTTCACCCACTTCTTGATGGTTTTTTTTTTTTTCCTTGTAAATTTGTTTAAGTTCGTTGTAGGTTCTGGATATTAGCCCTTTGTCAGATGGATAGATTGCAAACATTTTCTCCCATTCTGTAGGTTGCCTGTTCACTCTGATGAGAGTTTCTTTTGCTGTGCAGAAGCTCTTTAGTTTAGTTAGATCCTATTTGTAAATTTTGGCTTGTGTTGCAGCAACCCTATTGCCTCAAGGGCACCACGGACTTGGTGTGGAGGGTGGGGCAAGGAGGGTGAAGAAGGGCTCAGGGTCTTCTGAAGATGAAGCAGAAGAATAGATGGCACTGACTTAGCAGAGTGGAAAATGTTTAACCCCAAGAGATGCCTACAGAGGCAGCTGAGCCACACCACAGACTCCTAGAAGGGCTTGTGTTAGGGTTCCCAAGTGTCTAGGTAAGCTGAGGAGATGGTGAGGCAGACACAGAGGGTCGGTTCAAAGCACATTGGGAAGACTGTGATCCCAAGACCCCTCAGTCCACACTGGCAGTCAAATGCTCCTCCCTGACATTGGAAAAAGAAAAAATTTATTTTCTTCAGACATTGAAACATAACTTTTCTAAGGCTCCAGGACACTGGATAATGCTGCTTAGACACTGGATAATGCTGCTTATGCAAAGACAGCATTTAGTGAAAGCCAATTTACTGAGCAGGAGATCTGCAGACTCTTTCTCTTCCTCTTGGCTCCCAGAATGCTGTGGGTCAGCCTGCAGCTCCGAGATTACGAATTTTTGAGAGGATCCGCAGATACCAACGTTTTTCGTGGGTTTCTCAGGTCCAAGAGTTAGGCTTCCTGTGGACTCTTTTCCTTGGGAAAGCAAAGGGAAGACCTATATCTGTGCACACAGAATGCATTCATTATATTTCTCGCTGTTTTCTTGATGCTCTAGCATCTGGTGTTTACTGGGAAAGCATTGCCTTTCCCAGGGCCAGACAATTAAACTACCAATTGAGAACCCATACTCAAACCACCTATACTTTATCTGGCTCTGATACTGTAGGAGACAATAACGCTCTTCCTTAATCACTCCAGGTGAGGTACTGAAATCCAGAAATGGCCCCTATGCCCCAGAGCCTGCTGCTGAAGCTATTAACACTGGAATATTTAAGTCGCCTTGCCCTGCCTGCCCTTGCTGTCCCACAGAGACCACAGCAGAGTCTCCTGCTCATGCCTTCCCTCCTCTGCCTCTGCCTGGGGCATCCCTGTGCCTCCTATTTCTAGGGATCTGTGAGCATGAACATATTTCCATGGGACAAAGCCACTTCATGTCTTTTTTTTTTTTTTGAGACTGAGTCTCACTGTACCCAGGCTGGAGTGCAGTATGCCGATCTCGCTCACTGCAAGCTCACTGGTTCACGCCATTCTCCCGGCCTCAGCCTCCCAAGTAGCTGGGACTACAGGATGCCATCACAGCCTCGGGGTTGCTTTTTTTTGTATTTTTAGTAGAGACGGGTTTCACCATGTTAGCTAGATAGTCTCGATCTCCTGACTCAGGATCTGCCTCACTGCCTCCCAAAGTGCTGGGATTACAGGCTTGAGCCACCGCTACCGGCATGTCTGCAGGTCTTAACATCCCTTGATTAAACAAATTCTGAGTACATTTAAAACATAAGGTTTCCAAATGGAATTTTTAAAACCCTTATATGGAGAATTTAAATATATATGTAAATAAACAATAATATAAATGAAACCTGTATATCTATAACCTTCGTGAACAACCAGGAACACATGGATGCATTCTGTTCCGCTTCATATTCCCAAATAAAATTCATACATCAGATTAGCTGATGTGTTTTTAAGTCTATATAAGTTATACATTTCCCTGTATTCTGTATATCATTTTCTGTAATTTATTTGTTGAAGAAGCTGCCTGATTTTCCTGATTCATCTTCGGAGTTTAAAATAGAATTTCACAAAAGAAAAATAAAAGCAGACGAAAGAATAAAATGTCAGAAAAGAAATCACTGATTTAAAGGTACAGCTGCTTTGGAAAACAGTCTGGCAGTTCCTCAAAAAGAGACATAGAATTGCCTTTATCCATCAATTCTATTCAAGTCTTCATACTGAACAGAATTAAAACATATGTCCACACAAAAATGCACAGCAGCATTATCCATAATAGCCAAAAAGTAGAAACAACCCAAACGCCCAATTCAACTGATGAGCTGATAAATAACATGAAGTATTTCCACACAATGGAATATTATCAGCCTCTAAAAGGAATGATTGCCAGAGGTTGGAGGAGGAAAAATGGAAAAATGCAGTGTTTCTTTCTTGTGTGCTGAAAATATGTTAGAATTAAATAGTGGTAAGTCTTCGTCTTCATTTCATGAAAGTGCTAAATTGAATTTTACATGAGTAAAATGTAGTATGTGAATTATAACTCAAAAATCAAGAACATTTTCCAGAAATAAAGTTTATGAATTTTCAGATTTAAAAGATCTATTGAGTTCCCCTCAAAATGAATTTCAAAGTTCTTCTACACTAAACACATTATTGTGAAATTTGATAACATCAGAGATAAAGATCTGAAAAGCTTCCAGAGAGGTGAAAGAAAAAGATCACCTGCAAAGAATCAAGAACGAAAATAGCACTGAAGTTTTTCACTGAAATTCTAGATATAATAAGAAAATGAAATTTGGCCTTCACATTCTGAGAGAAATATATATATTTTAAACCCAACTAAACCGTCAACCCAGTGTGAGAATAGTGCACAGGCATTTTGGGACATGCACAGCATCAAAGCTTTACCTTAGATCAGGAAGCTACAGTAAAGTGGCAACCTAAGAAATGGGAGAAAGGAATTCCAGGAACAGGTGATCCATGCAGGAGAGAGGAGCAGCATTGCCGAGAGCCAGGGGTGAAGCAATTCAAGCTGGAGACACTGAGACAAACACAGGAGCGCCTGGCATTCTCTGAGAGGCAGTGCAGTGGTTCTGCACTGTGTGCAGAACTAAATGTGGCATTTACCTCTTATTGGTTACAATGTGCCTTCCCAGGCCTGCCAGCAGAGATTCTAAATCCTAATGCAAATGATATGGCAACACTTGTGATTATAGACATGAGTGTTTGAATTACAGATCCAGGTCCAAACCCAAATCCTCTCAGTAATTAACTGTATGCTGTCATTTAATTACTTAATCTCTCCAGCATGCCACTTCCTCAGATCAATTCGTATGGGAATATAAATTCATAGGAGTGTTATAAAGGGTAGTTTGTACAATGAGCTCGTGACTATGAAATGCTTAGCATGGCATCCAAAAAGTCCTCAATAAGTGGTGCAACAATATCTTTTTATTACAGGAAACACCCAACTTAGAAAACAGCGTTCATGGGGATTAAGAGAAGTAACTACAGTCGGGTGAGCAGAGGGAGCCAGCGTGGGGAGGGCCTTTCCTAGGTGAGGCATCCACCACATTTGAAAGTGGGATGCAGGGCCAGAGCTGAACATCAACCAGGACGGGCAGGAATGAAGTAAACAGCTCATACCTATTCCTTCATGGGTCAGTTCCTTTCATTTTCACTTTTGACTCTGATGCAAAATTAGAACTCTTCTCTGCTCAAATGTCACTATTCTTAATAAAGTAAATAAGTAGGATCCAAAAACTTCAATTGCGTAAAATACATGCTCTTGTTATTGCAAGGCAAATGGGAAATATTTTGCAGTTGGTCATCGCCATCACAATAACACAAATTCTAAAACTTACACTGTTTACAACTGAACCACACCCTCAAATAATCAAAAAATGGTCCCTCCCTAACCTCTCTCCCCAGCAAGAGAAGGTCTTTGGCTGCCCCAACCTGAGCAGGAGAGCAGGAGGAGAGTGGGAGCCCACAGTTGCAGTGGCAAGAAGCCTGAGGGCTGATGGCTTTGACCAAATAATAGGGAATTGGGTTGACTTGTTTGAATCATTTTCCAGTAACTGATTTATAAAACAGAGCTAGTGGATGCTGGCAGGCACTGTTCTTATTACCACTCAGCAAGTGCCGCACAAATACACGTGGGTGTGTCTCCCCTCCAGTGGATGCTGGCAGGCACTCTTCTTATTACCACTTGGCAAGCGCCGCACAAATACACGCAGGTGTCTCTGCCTCTGCCCTCTAGTGGATGCTGGCAGGCACTGTTCTTATTAAGACTCAGCAAGCGCTGCACAAATACACGCGAGTGTCTCTGCCCTCTAGTGGATGCTGGCAGGCACTGTTCTTATTACCACTCAGCATGTGCCGCACAAATACACAGGGGTGTGTCTGCCCTCTAGTGGGTGCTGGCAGGCACTGTTATTACCACTCAGCAAGTGCCACACAAATACAAACGGGTGTGCCTGCCCCCTAGTGGATCCTGGCAGGCACTGTTCTTATTACCACTCAGCAAGCACCACACAAAGACACGCCGGTGTCTCTGCCCCTTAGTGGATCCTGGCAGGCACTGTTCTTATTACCACTCAGCCAGCGCCACACAAATACACCCGGGTGTGTCTGCCCTCTAGTGGATGCTGGCAGGCACTGTTCTTACCACTCAGCAAGCACCACACAAATACACACAGGGGTGTCTGCCCTGTGGTGGATGCTGCCAGGCACTGGGAGCAAATGTGACTATAAAAATAATGAAAGATTTTACAAGTACCTATTATCTCCAGAGGGGATTTAATTCTAACGGGGGGGCTTTTTTTTTCTTTGTTTCTTTTTCAAATGGGGTGATGGGTAAAAATAATTTATGACTGGAGATGTTTGAAAAAAGCACACTGCCTTTGCCTTTCGGCATCTGTGGTGACTGAATCCTTCCTCAGTGCTGCCACAGGGAGCACATTCACACGTGTGTCACACAAATACCAGGGTTAGGTCAAAAAGCCAAGTCTTACCTGGAGGAAGCCACAAAGGCTATGAGACCAAGCCTTCACCTAGAAGACACTTGACAGTTCAGAAGCTGAGATCCTGCAAAGTGTCTTGGAGAGCTCAGCTGTGACTCCACACTGTATGGAAGGGTGGGCAGTGGGGCCCAGGCAGGTGAAGAGAATTGTCCACTGTTGAGCATCATCAGCCAAAAACCCACATGCAATGCTGTTGCTGCAAAACCACCAACTGTTGAAGACACAAACCTCAGAAACAGACTCCCTTTATGATCCTCACTGTGCAACTGGTGACTTTTCAGAAGATGAAGATTAAACATATTAATCATAAATTCAAACTATCAGAAGAAATACTAGGAAATTTTCTAACCTCTGCTACCATGAATTTTTTTTTTCAAGATTCGTGAATTATTGTAAATAAGCTCACAGAGGCCAAAGTGCTCCCCTGAAGTCACCCAGAAAGAGGCAGGCTGCTAATCCCCACGTCTGAGACATCTGTGTCTTCTTATGGTAATATAAAAATTAAAGGAGAGAGGCTGGGCACGGAGGCTCACGCGTGTAATCCCAGCACTTTGGGAGGCCGAGGCGGGCGGATCACGAGGTCAGGAGATCGAGACCATCCTGGCTAACACGGTGAAACCCCGTCCCTACTAAAAATACAAAAAAATTAGCTGGGCGTGGTGGTGGGCACCTGTAGTCCTAGCTATTGGAGCGGCTGAGGTGGGAGAATGGCGTGAACCCTGGAGGCAGAGCTTGCAGTAAGCTGGAATCGCGTCACTGCACTCCAACCTGGGCGACAGAGCGAGACTCCTGTAAAAAAAAGGGGGGGGGGGGGGGGAAGAGGGACAGAAAGAATTGGAGCTAAGGGGAAACACTTTCATGTTTTGTCCCCCCAAATTCCCAGTAAACATTCCCATTGCCAGCAGGTGAAATCCAAGGCTCTGGCTCCAGGATCCTGCTCTTTTCTTTGGTGACTCCGGTTCACATTTGGCATAGAAACAATATTGAACTTGTCATACTTCTCTGAACAAGTCATTATGCTAGTGCTTTTGGCTCACAGGCTCCACTTCCCCAGACACCCCTTCGCCCTAAGCTTCAAGTAATTCAGCTTCACCCTTCAGAGAAGAGCTCAGCTGTCACTTCTTCTAAGGACCCTCCCTAGCCGCCTCTCCAGCAGAAGGGCCCCCACCTTGCTCTTTGCACCTCTGTCCCTTGAGGTGCTGCTGTCCTCTGTGGAGGGTGGGACCCCAGGAACTAGAGCCCCTCTCATGCTGGGCACTCAGTAAGTGTGTGCTGAGTGGATACAAGTGCAGTGAGCTTGCACAGCCTTACAATGTGTACTCTCATGTCTGGAATAGAGCCCCATTTTCATTCTTTGTAAAATGAGTAAATGGGCTGGGCGACCCATACTCTCTTTTTAACTCAGAAGTCCACTATGAGCCTGACAGCAAATAGCTTCCCAGCCAGCACCAGGCCGGGACCTAGGTTGTTCAATGTGCCTGTGTCCCCCACAGAGTGTGGAAAACATGGAGAAATGGGACCAGCTCTGCTGCCTGCTGCCCAGTGCCAGCCAGCAACTCCAGGCTCACAGAGCCAAGGCAAAGGCACCTGCAGGAGATCTTGGTTATTCATTACTGTGATTGGGCTGGGAGGGGAGTATGTTCACTTTTAATTTTCCAGGGACTAGCATGAGACAGTAAAGTTTGAAATGTGGTGTTTTTTTTGTCTTGGCCAAAAAAAAAAAAAAAGAAAAGAAAGAAAAAAAAGGCTTTTTACCTTCTCATCCTTGGAGCCACTGGCATTAGCTATAGGCCTGATAGTTTAAGAAAACTTGAAAATGAACTGTGTGAACCAGTATTCTCCAAAGTAATATTTTGATAAATGGTGTAATTCTTTATTACAGCAAAACCATTCCTTAAGTGGGCAAAACTGTAGAAGATAGGAAAACATACTCTTGAAAAAAGGTGGTAATGCCCTGAAATTCAGCAAACTGCAGGGGCACGTGTTGTTCTACCCCAGGTCAGAGTGTGTCAGTCATCACTCAATGCCACTCACAGACCACCAACCTCAGAATACCTGGGTGTAAAGGTCTGTACAAAAGTCGTAACATAATAATGTAAATAATTTTGCATTATCGTTAATAATAAATTATATTACACTATTACATAATGTAAAGGCTATTAAAACATGTTTGTCTCCAAAGAATGACCTTGGTTTCTGTGGGCAGTGTCTCCTGATGGAAAGGTAGTGCAAAAACGGCCCCCTAGGAGTTCCAGGCTGCAGTAGCAGCTTCTCATCTACGTCCGTCACTGCATGATACTGTTGTTGACTTTGAAAGCTTCTTTCAGTCTAGTTTTATCAACAGAGCTAGTATTTCAGGAGGATCTACTACATACCAGGTTCCAGAAAGCTGAATGCCTTTTGTTCATTGTTATTCACTAAATACAAATCACAACTCTCTTCTCATTACTCCCACAACAAAATTTAGCTGAGGGAGATTGAGTGACTTTCCCAGGGTCACACAGCTACTAAGAGTAGAGTGGTGTTTAGATTCATGTGGGAATGCTTAACACAGAAATGAAGCAGTGAAAATATCATACATTCCAAAAGCCTACTCAAGACATTTGTTCTTATTTTAAGGAAAATCTTTATGCTAATTTTAAACTCCAAATACGTATGAATGGCAGAGATCTATAGATTTGATTCTGATGTAAGAAATGATGCTCACCAGCTGGTTACTGCTACCACCCCACAACCCTGAGCATACTGGACAAATGTCTAAGCCTCGTGGTTAGTGGGGACAATGCTGGTGGAGTCTGAAGTTGTCATGCAGTGACTCATGCAAGCTTAGGCTGATTTGGTGATATATGACACAGAGATGCAAAGAAATGCAGTAGCTGACAGACACAGGATGGCTCCGGGAGATGCAGAAGGAGCATGTCACCCAAAATAGAGCCAAATGGATATCCTTAAGGAAGGAGCAAAGGGGCTGAAGAAGGGATTTGTCATGAGAGATGGGACAGGAAGTTCTCTAGAGGCAGAGGGAGAGCATGAGAATGTCAGGAAGGGACGAGAGATTCTCGCACATCTGGGAAGCTGACAATCCATCAGCATGGCCACGAGGAAAATAAGGAGAAGCGGAAATAATAGATGAGGCTGGATATAGAAGCAGGGTTCAAGCTGTGTCTATTGTGGTAAAGAGTTGTGATTCTATCCAGAAGGCAATAGGTAGCATTCTAAACAAAGATCTTTTAAAACAAGAGTCAGAAAATATTTTCTGCAAAGGGCTAAATGTTAAATATTTTAAGTTTTCCAAGCCATATGGTCTCTCTGTTAATGATTTAGCTCTTCCATTGTACCATGAAAACAGCCAGAGATGTCATATAACACATATATGTGGCTATGTCCCAGTACAACTTTACTTACAAATGCAGACTGCGTCAGACATGGCCCACGCATGGTAGTTTGCCACACCCTGTTTTAGAAAGCTGAGGTTTGTGATATGATGGAGAATGCCTACGAGAGTTCTTGTTTTAAATGGTAGAGTGAACATACACTGCAATTCTATCCTGCTTGACCCAAGTTCTTGATAGTGAAAGGTAGAAAAGATAGATAGTAAATAGATAGATGATAGGCAGGTAGATAGATGATAGATAAAGAAAATACGTAACTGTTCCAGAAAACAGAAAGGGATAACTTCATGAACCAAAAACAAAGTAATATACTTTAGAAAGGAAGTAGGCTGGAAAACCCACAGTTGCAAAGCGAATAAAATTTCCAATTGCCTCTTTGAGTCCCTTCCTGGAAGTAGTCACAGCCAACTTCCTTCTCTGTTTTTTGTTTATTTGTTGTTTGCTTTTTTGTGGGGTTTTTGTTGTTGTTGTTTGCTTTAAAAAAAAAAATCCCTTTCCCTGCTTTTTTGTCACAGCAGCCTTTGTCACTTCAAACACTGCAAGTGTTCTTTTAAAAAAATTATATCAACCTTTCAATTAAAATGCAACATGTCTGCAACCTGGTATCTAGAGAGGTGAGATGGACAAAGGAGCCCTTGTTACTGCACGTTTTCTTGCACCAGCCTTCACCTTGCACACAGCACCAGACAATGCACAAAGCCACTTCCTTATGGACTGAAATTCTGATCCTTTTATGACCAGCCTTTCCATCCTTCACCTTCCCCTCTCCCATGCTGTGAATGATTGTATTGAACATTTTTGTTTTAATCTCAGTGACAGGGGAACACAAGTAGCTCTAATATAACTGTGACCCAGATGCTTCTGTTTCTAACATGTATTTATTTTGTAGCAAACATTTACATCCATCATTTTTCACTGTCTTTTGAAAATAATTAGGCAATATCTCATCTGAGGTAGAATGTTTCTAGTGGTTGTGTTCTGGGGGAAAAAACTAATCTATTCTCTATCCACTGCATTCCAGGAACAGTAAGAGGACCTTTTGCTTGAATAATTTTTATCCACACTACAGAGTGGGTAACGAGCAGATTATGTAAAAACAATTCTGCTTCACTTCAGTAACAGCCTCCTCAACTCATTTTTTCTCAACAAACTTATTTTTCCAGCAGAAGAATCCCAGGCTTCTTAGAGAACCCAGTGACTTTTTGCACCTTCAATCG
>NW_022161712.1:0-11857 GCF_008728515.1 Papio anubis
AAAAAACTGGAAAGAAGCTTTCTGAGAAACTGCTCTGTGTTCTGTGAATTTATCTCACAGAGTTACACCTTTTACCTCCAGAAACCGTTCACTAAGACTGTTATTGGGGAATTTGCAAAGGGATATTTGGAAGCCCATAGAGGCCTATAGTGAAAAAGAAAATATCGTCAGATGAAAAGTGGAAAGAAGGTTTCTGAGCAACTGCTTTGTGATGTCTGACTTCCGGTCACTGAGTTACCGCTGTATTTCGTGGAGTTGATTGCTAGCCTTATTTCTGTGGAATTTGAGAACTGATATTTCTGATCCCTTTAAGAACTATAGGGCGAAAGGAAATAACCTCCGATAACAAAGAGAAAGAAGGTTTCTGAGAAACTTCTTTGTGTTCTGTGAAATCATCTCACAGAGTTACAGCTTTCCCCTCAAGAAGCCTTTCGCTAAGCCTCTTCTTGTGGAATTTGCAAGGTGATATTTCGATGCCCATGGAGGGGTACGGTAAAAAAGGAAATATCCTCAGATGAAATCTGGAAAGAAGCTTTCTGAGAAACTGCTTAGTGTTCTGTTAATTCATCTCACACAGTTTCAGCTTCCCCTCGAGAAGCCGTTCGTTAAGCCTGTTCTTGTGGAATTTGCAAAGTGATATTGGGAAGCCCATAGAGGGCTAGGTTGAAAAAAAAATATCCTCAGAGAAAAACTGGAAAGAAACTTTCTGAGAAATCGCTTTGTGATGTGTGACTTCCCCTCACAGAGGTACTCTGTATTTCGTGGATCAGTTTGCTAGCCTTAATTCTGTGGAATCTGAGAACTGATATTTCGGATCCCTTCGAATACTATTGGGGCAAAGGAAATATCCTCCGATAACAAAGAGAAAGAAGCTTTCTAAGAAACTTCTTTGTGTTCGGTGAAATCATCTCACACAGTTACAGCTTTCCCCTCAAGAAGCCTTTCGCTAAGCCCGTTCTTGTGTAATTTGCAAAGTGATATTTCGATGCCCGTAGAGGGCTATGGTGAAAAAGGAAATACCATCAGATGAAATCTGGAAAAATGCTTTCTGAGAAACTGCTTAGTGTTCTGTTAATTCATCTCACAGAGTTACAGCTTTCCCCTCAAGAAGTCGTTCGCTAAGCCTGTTCTTGTGGAATCTGCAACGTGATATTTGGAAGCCCATACATGGCTAAGGTGAAAAAGAAAATATCCTCAGAGAAAACCTGGAAAGAAGCTTTCTGAGAAACCGCTTTCTGATGTGTGACTTCCACTCTCAGAGATACACTGTATTTCGTGGATCTGTTTGCTAGCCTTATTTCTGTGGAATCTGAGAACTGATATTTCGGATACCTTTGAATACCAGAGGGCCAAAGGAAATATCCTCCGATAACAAAGAGAAAGAAGCTTTCTGAGAAATTTCTTTGTGTTCTGTGAAATCATCTCACAGAGTTACAGCTTACCCCTCAAGAAGCCTTTCGCTAAGCCTGTTCTTGTGGAATGGGCAAAGTGATATTTGGATGCCCATAGAGTGCTACGGTGAAAAAGGAAATATCCTCAGATGAAATCTGAAAAGAAGCTTTCTGAGAAACTGCTTATTGTTCCCTTAATTCGTCTCACAGTGTTACAGCTTTCCCCTCAAAAAGCCGTTCGCTAAGCTTCTTCTTGTGGAATTTGCAAAGTGATATTTGGAAGCCCATAGAGGGTTACGGTGAAAAAGAAAATATCCTGAGAGAAAAACTGCAAAGAAGTTTTCAGAGAAACTGCTTTGTGATGTGTGACTTTCACTTACAGAGTTACATCTGTATTTCGTGAATCTGTTTGCTAGCCTTATTTCTGTGGAATCTGAGTATTGATATTTCGGATCCCTTTAAAGACTATAGGGCCAAAGGAAATATCCTCTGATAACAAAGAGAAAGAAGCTTTCTGAGAAACTTCTTTGTTTTCTGTGAATTCATCTCACAGAGTTACAGCTTTCTCCTCTAGAAACCGTTCTTTAAGACTGTTCTTCTGAAATTTGCAAACGGATATTTGGAAGCCCACAGCGGCCGATGGTGAAAAAGAAAATATCGTCAGATGAAAACTGGAAAGAAGCTTTCTGAGCAACTCCTTTGTGATGTGTGACTTCCACTCACTGAGTTACAGCTGTATTTCGTGGAGCTCATTCCTAGCCTTATTTCTGCGGAATCTGAGAACTGATATTTCGGATCCCTTTGAAGACCATAGGGCCAAAGGAAATATCGTCTGATAAAAATGACAAAGAAGCTTTCTGAGAAACTTCTTTGTGATCTGTGAATTCGTCTCACAGAGTTACAGCTTTCCTCTCAAGAAGCCTTTCGCTAAGAGTGTTCTTGTGGAATTGGCAAAGTGATATTTGGAAGCCCATGAAAGGCTATGGTGAAAAGGGAAATATCCTCAGATAAAAACTGGAAAGAAGCCTTCTAAGAAACTGCTCTGTGCTCTGTGAATTCATCTCACAGAGTTTCAGCTTTCCCCTCCAGAAGTCGTTTGCTCAGACTGTTCTTGTGGAATTTGCAAAGTGATATTTGGAAGCCCTTAGAGGCCGATGGTGAAAAAGAAAATATCATCAGATGAAAACTGGAAAGAAGCTTTCTGAGCAACTGCTTTGTGATGTGTGACTTCCACTCACTGAGTAACAGCTGTATTTCGTGGAGCTGTTTCCTAGCCTTATTTCTGTGGAATCTGGGAATTGACATTTCGGATCCCCTTGAAGACTATAGGGCCAAAGGAAATATCCACCGATCAAAATGAGAAACAAGCTTTCTGAGAAACTTCTTTGTGATCTGTGACTTCATCTCACATTGTTACAATTTTCCCCTCTAGAAGCCTTTCGCTAAGACTGTTCTTGTGGAATTGTCCAAGCGATATTTGGAAGCCCATGGAGGCCTATGGTGAAAAGGGAAATATCTATGATAAAACTGGAAAAAACTTTCTAGAAACTGCTCTGTGTTCTGTGACTTCATCTCATAGAGTTACAGCTTTCCACCAGGAGCCGTTCGCTAAGACTGTTCTTGTGGAATTTGCCAAGGAATATTTGACATAGGGCCTATGGTGAAAAAATATCGTCAGATGATGAAAACTGGAAAGAAGCTTTCTGAGCAACTGCTTTGTGATGTGTGACTTCCACTCACTGAGTTACAGCTGTATTTCCTGGCGTTGTTTGCTGTACCTCATTTCTGTGGAATCTGAAATGATATCTCCGGATCCTTTGAAGAGTATTGGGCCAAAGGAAATATCCTCCGATCAAATGAAGACGAAGCTTTCGAGAAACTTCTTTGTGATCTGTGAATTCATCTCACAGAGTTACGCTTTCCTCAAGAAGTCTTTCGCTAAGACTGTTCTTGTGGAATTGGCAAAGTGATATTTGGGAAGCCCATGGAGACTCACGGTGAAAAGGGAAATATCCTCAGATAAAACTGGAAACTAGCCTTCTAAGAAACTGCTCTGTGTTCTGTGAATTCAACACACGGGTTACAGCTTTCTCCTCAGAAACCGTTCCTTCAAGACTGTTCTTGTGGAATTTCGCGAGGATATTTGGAAGCCCTGCTATATGGTGAAAGAAATGTCTCAGATGAAAACTGGAAAGCCTTCTGAGCAGTTACTTTGTGATGTGTGACTTCCACTCACTGATTTACAGCTGTACTTCAGGGATCTCTTTGCTAACCTCATTTCTGTGGAATCTGAGAACTGATACTTCAGATCCCTTTGAAGACTATGAGGGCCAAAGAAAATATCCTCTGCTCAAAATGAGAAAAGCTTTCTGAAACTTATTCGTGATCGGTGAATTCATCTCACAGAGTTACCTTTCCCCTCAAAGCCTTTTGTTAAGATTGTTCTTGTGGAATTGGCAAAGTGATATTTGGAACCCCTGGAAGGCTATGGTGAAAAGAAATCTCCTCAAGATAAAACTGGAAAGAAGCTTTCCTGAGAAGCTGCTCTGTGTTCTGTTAATTCATCTCACAGTGTTAAAACATTCTCCTCAGAATTAGTCGTAAGACTGTTCTTGTGGAATTTGCAAAGGGATGTTACAGGCCTTCAGGCATACAGTGAAAAGAAAATATCCTGAGATGAAAACTGTAAAGAAACTTTCTGAGCAACTGCTTTGCTGATGTGTTACTTCCCACTCACTGAGTTACAGCTGTATTTAGGTGGCTGTTTGCTAGCCCGTATTTCTGTGGAATCCTGAGGAGCGATATTCGGATCCCGCTGAAACTGATAGGGCCAAATGTAATATCCTCGTTCAAAATGAGAAAGAAGCTTTCTGAGAAACTTCTTGTGATCTGTGAAAATTCATCTCACAGAGTTACAGCTTTCCCCTCAAAGAAGCCTTTGCTAGACTGTTCTTGTGGAGATTGGAAAAGTGATATTTGGGAAACCCATGGAGGGCTATGGTGAAATATTCTCGGATAAAACTGGAAGAAGCTTTCACAGAAACTGCTCTGTGTTCTGTGGTGGAAACCACAGGTTACAGCTCAACTGAAACCGTTAAGCTATGGCCCGGTTCTTGTGGAATTGCAAAGCAATGTTGGAAACCCATAGAGGCCTATGGTGAAAAGGAGAATATCCAGCAGATGAAAACTGGAAGAAGCTTTCTGAGCAACAGCTTTGCGATGTGTGACTTCCACTCACTGAGTACAGCTGTATTTCGTGGAGCTGTTTGCTAGCCTTCATGCTCTGGAATCTGAGAACTGATATTTCAGGATCCTTGCAGACCATAGGGTGATAGGAAAGCTATCCTCCGATCAAAGTGAGAAAGAAGCTTTCTGAGAAACTTCTTAGTGATCTGTGAATTCATCTCACAGCGTTACAGCTGTCCCCTCAAGAAGCCTTTCGCTAAGACTGTTCTTGTAGAATTGGCAAAATGATATTTGGAATCTCCTGGGGTGCTATGGTGAAAAGGGAAATATTCTCAGATAAAATCTGGAAAAGCTCTGAGAAACTGCTCTGTGTTCTGTGACTTCATCTCCACAGAGTTACAGCTTTCCCTCCGTACTTCGCTAAGACTGTTCTTGTGGAATCCAAGGGACATTTGGGAAGCCCATAGGGCCTATGGTGAAAAGAAAATATCCTCAGATGAAAACTGGAAAGAAGCATTCTGAGCAACTGCTTTGTGATGTGTGACTTCGACTCACTGAGTTACAGCTGTATTTCATGGAGCTGTTTGCTAGCCTTATTTCTGTGGAGTCTGAGCGATAATTGGTTCGCTTTGTAGACCCCTATAGGGCCAAAGGGAAATATCCTCCATTGATGAAAGCTTTCTAGAGATACTTATTTGTGATCTGTGAGATTTACATCTCACAAGTACATTTCACTTTCAAGAAGTCTTTTCTAAGACTGTTTTGTGGGAGTAACCAAAGTGATATTTGGAAGCCCATGGAGGCTATGGTGAAAATATCCTCAGATAAAAACTGGAAAAGAAGCTTTCTGAGGAACTGCTCTATGTTCTGTGAATTCATCTCACAGGGTTACAACTTTCCCATCCAAAGCCGTTACTTGCTAAGACTGTTCTTGTGGGATATTAAGGGTATTGAGGCTGGTGAAAGAAAATATGCAGGCTGGAAAGAAGCTTTCCTGAGCAACTGCTTGCGATGTGTGACTTCCACTCACTGAGTTAAACCTGTGTTTCGATGGGCTATTATTGCTTATTTCTGTGGAATCTGAGAACTGATAATACGGATCCCCTTTGAAGACTATAATTCGCGAAAAGGAAATATCCTCGATCAAAATGAAAAAGCATTCTGAGATACTTCGTTGTGATCTGTGGATTCATCTCACAGAATTAAACTTTCCCTCCATAGAATCTTTTGCTAAGACTGTTCTTGTGGAATTGGCAAAGTGATATTTGGAAACCCATGGGGGGAGCCTACGGTGAAAAGGGAAATATCTTCAGATAAATCTGGAAAAGGATTTTCTGAGAAACTGCTCTGTGTTGTGTGAGTTCATCTCAATGAGTTACCAGCTTTCCCCTCAAGCCGTTCCTTTACACTGTTCTTGTGGAATTTGCAATGGGATATTTGATACGAAGCACAGGGTGAAAAAGAAAAATATCCTCAGATGGCAGAAGAACACTTCTGGTTTTAAGGTGCTTTGTGATGTGTGACTTCCACTAACTTGAGTTACAGCTGTATTTCGGGGAGATGTTTGCTAACCTTATTTTCATTTGGAATCTGGGGAACTGATACTTCTTATCCTTTAGCAAAGAGTATAGGGGCAAAATATCCTCCAATCAAAGAGAAAGAAACTTTTCTGAGAAACTTCTTTGAGATCTCTGAATTCATCTCACAGAGGGTACGGCTTACCAAGCCTTTCACTAAGACTGTTCTTTTTAAGGTTGGCAAAGTGATATTTGGAAGACCATGGAGACCTATGGTGAAAAGGAAATATCCTCAGATAAAAAACTGGAAGAAGCTTTTCTGAGAAACTTCTCTGTGTTCTGTGAATTCATCTCCACAGAGTTACAGCTTTCCCTCAGAAGCAGTTCACTAAGATGTTCTTGTGGAATTTGCACAGGGATATTTGTAAGCCCAAAAAGAGGTCCATGGTGAGAAAGAAATTATCCTCAGATGAAAACTGGAAAGAAGTTTTCTGAGCAGCTGCTTTGTGATGTGTGACTTTCACGCACTGAGTTACAGTTGTATTTCGGGGAGCACTTTGCTAGCCTTATTTCTGTGGAATCTGAGAACTGATATTTCGGATTCCTTTAAAGACCATAGGGTTAAAGGAAATATCCTTATATCAAAATGAGAAAGAAGCTTTCTGAGAAACTTCTTAGTGATCTGTGAATTCAACTCACAGAGTTAAAGCTTTCCCTTCAATAAAACTTTCGCTAAGACTGTTCTTGTGGAATTAGCAAAGTGTTGGAAGCCCATGGAGACCTATGGTGGCGAATATCCTCAGATAAAAAGTGGAAAAGCTCTGAGACTGCTCGGTGTTCTGTGAATTCATCTCACAAGTTACAGCTTTCCCCTCCAGAAGCCGTTCGCTAAGAGAGTGTTCTTATTAGGAATTTGCAAAGGGATATGTAGGAAGCCCATAGAGGCCTATGGTAAAAAGGAAAATATCCTTAAATGAAAATTGGAATGAAGTTTTCTCAGCAACTGCTTTGTGATATTAGTGACTTCAATCACTAAAGTTACAGCTGTATTTCGTGGAGCTGTTTGCTAGACGCTGTTATGTGGAATCTGAGATCTGATATTTGAGGATCCTTTGAAACCCATAGGGCCTAAGGAAATATACTCAGTCAAAAGAGAGCAAAGGAAAAAGCTTTCTAGAAACTTCTTTGTGATCTGTGAATTCATCTCACAGGTTACAGCTTTCCCCCTCAGAAAGCCTTTCTCTAAGACTGCTCTTGAGGGAATTGGCAAAGTGATGTTGGAAACCCATGGGGCTGTGGTGAAAAAGAAATATCCTCAGATAAAAACTGGAAAGAAGCTTTCTGAGAAACTGCTCTGTGTTCTGTGAATTCATCTCACAGAGTTAAAGTTCCCCACTCAGAAGTCGCTCGCTAAGACTGTTCCTGTGGAGTTGCAAAGGGATATTTGGAAGGCGCATTCGGGCATGCGATTGAAAAAGAAAATATCCTCAGATGAAAAGCGGAAAGAAACTTTCTGAACAACTCCTTTCTGATGTGTGACTTCCACTCACTGACTTAGAGCTGTATTACGGGGAGGAGTTTGCTAGCCTTATTTCTGTGGATTTGAGATCTGATATTTCGAATCCCTTTGAAGACTATAAGGCCAAAGGAAATATCCTCCGATCAAATGAAAGAAGCTTTGGACTTCTTTATGATCACAATTCATCTCACAGAGGTACAGCTTTCCCCTCAAGAAGCCTTTTGCTAAGACTGGTCTTGTGGAATTGACAAAGTGATATTAGGAAGCCCATAGAGGCCTATAGTCAAAAACAGAATATCCTCAGATGAAAACTGGAAAGAAGCTTCCTGAGCAAATTCTTTGTGATGTCTGACTTCCCTCCACTGAGTTACAGCTGTATTTCGTGGAGCTGTTTTCAGCATTTCTGTGGATTCTGAGACCTGATATTTCGGATCCTTGAAGACTTTAGGGCCAAAATATCCTCCGATCAAAATAAGAAAGAAGCTTTCTGAGAATCTTCTTTGTGATCTCTGAATTCATCTCCCACAGAGGTACAGCTTTCCCCTTCAAGCCTTTTTCTAAGACTGTTCTTGGTGATTAGCAAAGTGATGTTGGAAGCCAGCAGGAGGGCTATGGAGAAAAGTGAAATATTCTCAGATCATAACCGGAAAAGCTCTGAGAAACTGCTCTGTAATCTGTGAATTCATCTCACAGAGTTACAGCTTTACCTCAATAAGAAACTTTAAGCTAAGATTTGTTCTTGTGGATTTGGCAAAGTTATATGTGGAAGGCCATGGGCCTATGGTGAAAAATATCCTCAGATAAAACGGAAGAAGCTTTCTGAGAAACTGCTCTGTGTTCTGTGAATTCATCTCCTGGAGTTACAACTTTCACCGAAGCCATTAAGCTCACGACTTCATTCTTATTAGGTGCAAATTGATATTTGGAAGCCCACAGAGGCCTACAGTGAAAACAAAAATATCCTCCAGATGAAAACTGGAAGAAAGCCTTCTGGACAGGTGATTTGGCGAGTGTGTGACTCACTGGTGCAACTGTATTTCGGGGAGCTTTTGCTAACCTTATTTCTGTGGAATCTGAGAACTGATACTTCCTTATCGCTTTGAAGACTATGGGGTGAAAAGAAAATATCCTCAATCAAAAAGAAGAAACTTTCTGAGGAACTTCTTTTTTGATCTGTTAATTCATCTCACACGGAATTTAACTTTCCCCTCAAAAAGCCGTTCACTAAAATGTTCTTGTGGAATTTGCAAAGAGAGATGTTGGGAAGCCATAGAGATCTCTGGGGAGAAAGTAGCTCTCCTCCAGATGAAAGAAACTGAAAAGAAGTTTTTCTGAGCAACTGCTTTTGTGATGTGTGACTTCACTCACTAAGATAAAGTAGTGTTTCGGGGAGTTCTTTGCTAGCCTTATTTCTGTGGAATCTGAGAACTGATATTTCGGATTCCTTTGAAGGCAACAGGGCCAAAGGTAATATCCTCCGATCGAAATGAGAAAGGAGCTTTCTGAGAAACGTCTGTGACATCTCATGAGTTACACTGCCTGCTCAAAGAAGCCTTTTAGCTAAAGACTGTTTTGTGGAATTGGCAAAGTGATATTTGGAAGCCCACATGGAGGGCTACGGTGAAAAAAGAAATAATCCTCAGATAAAGCTGGGCTCTGAGAAACTGCTCTGTGTTCTGTGAAGATTCATCTCACAGAGTTACAGGTTTACAAACAGGAAGCAGTTAAGCTAAGACTGTTCTTGTGGAATTTGCAAAGGTATTTGGAACCCCAAAGAGGCCTAGGGTGAAAAAAGAAAATATCCTGAGTTCCAAAACTGGAAAGAAGATTTCTGAGCAACTGCTTTGTGATGTGTGACTTCCACTCACTGAGTTACAGCCGTATTTCGTGGAGCTGTTTGCTAGCCTTATTTCTGTGGAATCTGAGAACTGATATTTCGGATCCTTTGAAGACCATAGAGGAGCCAAAGGAAATATCTTCCGATCCAAAATGAGAAAGAAGCTTTCTGAGAAACTTCTTTGTGATCCTGAATTCATCTCAGAGTTACAGCTAATCCCCTCAAAACTGCTTTGGGCTTCATTTCTTGCAGTATTGGCAATGTGATATTTGGAAGCCCATGGAGGGCTATGGTGAAAAGGGAAATATCCTCAGATGAAAACTGGAAAGAAGCTTTCTGAGAAACTGCTCTGTGTTCTGTGAATTCATCTCACAGAGTTACAGGTTTCCCCTCCGGAAGCCGTTCGCTAAGACTGTTGTTGTGGAATTTGCAAAGGCATATTTGGAAGCCCATAGAGGACTACGGTGAAAAAGAAAATATCGTCAAATAAAAACTGGATAGAAGATTTCTGAGCAACTGCCTTGTGATGTGTGACTTCCACTCACTGAGTTACAACTACATTTCGTGGAGCTGTTTGCTAGCCTTATTTCTGTGGTATCTGAGAACTGATATTCCGGATCCCTTTGAAGACCATAGGGTCAAAGGAAATATCCTTCGATCAAAATGAGAAAAAAGCTTTCTGAGAAACTTCTTTGTGATCTGTGAATTCATCTGACAAAGATACAGCTTTCCCCTGAAGAAACCTTTCGATAAGACTGTTCTTGTGGAATTTTTAAAGTGATATTTGGTAGCCCATGGAGGCCTATGGTGAAAAGGGAAATATCCTCAGATAAAACCTGAAAGAAGCTTTCTGAAAAACTACTCTGTGTTCTGTGAATTCATCTCAGAGAGTTACAGCTTTCTCCTCCAGAAGCCTTTCGCTCAGACTGTTCTTGTGGAATTTCCAAAGGGATATTTGGAAGCCCATAGAGGCCTATGGTGAAAAACAGAATATCTTCAGATGAAAACTGGAAAGAAGCTTTCTCAGCAACTGCTTTTTGATGTGTGACTTCCACTCCCTGAGTTACAGCTGTATTTCGTGAACTTTTGCTAGCCTTATTTCTGTGGAATCTGAGAAATGATATGGATCCCTTTGAAGACTATGGGGCCAAGGAAGCCTGCGATCAAAATGAAAAGAAGCTTCAGGAGAAACTTCTTTGTGATCTGTCAATTCATCTACAGAGTGCAGCTTTCTCCCCTCAAGAAGCCTTTCTTCAAGACTGTTCTTGTGAATTTTCAAAGTGATATTTGGAACCCCATGGAGCAATGGTGAAAAGGAAATATCCTCAGAGACAGTTCTTGTGGAATTGGCAAAGTGATATTTGGAAGCCCGTAGAGGGCTATGGTGAAAAAGGAAATATCCTCAGATGAAATGTGGAAAGAAGCTTTCTGAGAAACTGCTTAGTGTTCTGTTAATTCATCTCACAGAGTTACAGCTTTCCCCTCAAGAAGCCACTCGCTAAGCCTGTTCTTGTGGAATTCGCAAAGGGATAGTTGGAAGCCCTTAGACGGCTATGGTGAAATAGAAAATATCCTCCGAGAAAAGCTGGATAGAAGTTTTCTGAGAAACTGCTTTGTGATGTGTGACTTCCACTCACAGAGTTACATCGGTATTTCGTGGATCTGTATGCTAGCCTTATTTCTGTGGAGTCTGAGAACAGGTATTTCGGATCCCGTTGAAGACTATAGGGCCAAATGAAATATCCTCCGATAACAAACAGAAAGAAGCTTTCTGAGAAACTTCTTTGTGTTCTGTGAAATCATCTCACAGAGTTGCAGCTTTTCCCTCAAGAAGCCTTTTGCTAAGACAATTCTTGTGGAATTTGCAAACTGATATTTGTAAGTCCATAGAGAGATATGGTGAAAAAGAAAATATCCTCAGATGAAATCTGGAAAGAAGCTTTCTGAGAAACTGCTTAGTGTTCTGTTAATTCATCTCACAGAGTTACAGCTTTCTCCTCAGGAAGCCGCTCGCTAAGCCTGTTCTTGTGGAATTCGCAAAGTGATATTTGGAAGCCCTTAGAGGGCAATGGTGAAAACGAAAATATCCTCAGAGAAAAACTGGAAAGAAGCTTTCTGAGAATCTGCTTTGTGATGTGTGACTTCCACTCACAGAGTTACATCAGTATTTCGTGGATCTCTTTGCTAGCCTTAGTTCTGTGGAATCTGAGAATATGTATTTCGGATGCCTTTGAAGACTATAGGGCCAAAGGAAATATCCTCCGATAACAAAGAGAAAGAAGCTTTCTGAGAAACTTCTTTGTGTTCTGTGAAATCGTCTCTCAGAGTTACAGCTTTCCCCTCAAGAAGCCTTTCGCTAAGACAGTTCTTGTGGAATTTCCAAATATCACTTTGCAAATTCCACAAG
>NW_022161713.1:0-175518 GCF_008728515.1 Papio anubis
AAAAAAAAAAAAAAAAAGATTGCCCAGGAGAATGGCGTGAATCCCGGAGGCGGAGCTTGCAGTGAGCCGAGATCGCGCCACTGCACTCCAGCCTGGACGAGAGAGTGAGAATCCGTCTCAAAAAAATAAATAAATAAAATAAAATAAAACAAGGAAAAAAAAAGATTTATTATCAAGACACAAATGCTAAGATTTTCAGAGAAGAACAAAGAAGTACTGAAAGGACTGAGAGAGAAAACCAAATATATACTGAAAGCTAAATATGTAGTTGTATGTATCTTTTCATGGCATTTTCTGTATGGGTTTGGCATGTGGTATGCTGGTCATTTGCCTGTTAGCTCTTCTATTCCTTAACTGCTTTTATAGTTTTCTGGTAATTTACAGAATGCAACAGTGGGAGAAATTAAAGCCACCAACTCTCAGTCAAATGTGAAGTTGAAAAGAATGCATGCGTCCATTCCAAAGAACTTACAAGTATTGTCTATGTATCTATATACTCCAAAGTGCTATTCTGAATGATAGACATATACGCAATAATCCATTTAATTCTTACAACAGTGTTATAAGTATCATTATTATCACCACTAAACAGAAGACAAAACTAAGGCAAAGAGATTAAGTAATACAATAGTCAACAAATGGTGGAACCAAAAGTGAACTCTTATTTTAATTTTTTTTTTCTTGTTAAGTTTTACTATGGTACAACATACATAGGATACAATTTATTCATTTTAAGTGTTCATCTGGGTTTGTTCATTTAGCCTAATATTTCTGAGTTTCATTCATTTGTGGTATGTCTCAGTAGGTGGTTTCTTTTTATTAATGAATACTATTCCATTGTCATGGGTACACTACATTTTGTCTATTCTCCAGTTGGTAGATGTTTGATTTGATTCTACTTTTAGGTATTATGAATCATGTTGCTTGAGCCCTTATTCTTAACCAATATTCTGAACTATATCTCCATAATATGAGTGATTTTTAGATAACCACTGTAAAAATTTTGCTATCTCTAGCTCTGATCATATACGTAGTTATATACACAGAATCACAAATATATGAACATATGTATACATACATATACATATACGTATATATCATCAATTCAATATGTCTATATGTGTAATTATGATGCAGGATATTTCTCAGCCCCTTCGCCAGACTTGCAGAAGGGGCGCCCTGTCTACTTGTCCCACTGCACTCAACGTCTTGCAGGAGGGAGGGAGTGAACATGGGATATAGCCAGCTGCTCTGAGCTGTAAGCTCAGTAAGCTCCATGTGGGGCCTGTGGCCAGACCAGGTGTGTCACTTCAAGGGGAACTTGGCACTGCCCAAGTGAGGGTGCCCACGACCCCAAAACCCCAGAGGGGGTGTTACAGTGCTTCTTTACGTTTGTTGTCCCTGGATGGTGGTGTGTTAGCAGCTCAGTTGGCCCCTTGCCTCATCATGTGGGCTGGCTGCCCTCTGCTGACAAGTGCAAAGGGCCAGTGTCACAGCCTTTTCTTCGTACCTGCACTCAGTGGGCCCCAAGCTCTTGTCTGGTGTCCAAGAAGAATGAGGTCATGTGGACAATTGAAGGATGGTGAAGGTGGAGAATTCTACTGAGTGATGAAAACAGCTCTCAGTGGAGAGGGGAGCTGGAGAGAGGGCAGGAAGATCAGGTCATCTTCCCTGGAGTCTTGTTGTCTCTTCCTTAAAGTCAGGCTGTCTCCCCTCTACCGACTGAATCTGGGGTCTTTATAGGCACAGGATGGGGTGTGCATGCTGATTGGTTTGTGAGTATGTAAAAAAGGTTAATGTGAAGACCTCACTCAAAGGTGGGCATGAAAGGGTAGAAAACCAATTAGGAAAGGGCAGGTATGTATAAAATAGATGAAGGGTGGGGATCAATCAGAGGAAAGCATGTCAAACAGGAAGACAAGTTTGGAATCCAGTTCGAGGATTTAACTTGCAGCTTGACTTTCAGGCTTTAAACTGTATTCAGCTTTAAGGAGGGGTTTCACCTGCTACCCAACCCTATCTGCTTAGGCATCTGGCTGCCTCCTGTCACTATCAATTATATATATGTATCTTCAACAATATGAGTATATATACAAATCCACATACAACTATATATATATCCAATCACATATACACACAATCGTAAACATATATACAAAATAATATAAAATTTAAATATTAGAATCATTATAATCCCTACATTATAAGTGTTTATGTGTCAGTGATCACTTGTAAAAATGTCCACATTGTAAAAGATATTGCTAAACATAAATTTTTAATAATTGAATATGATTTTATTGTACCAGTATATAATACGTTATTTAATCAATCTCCTGGGTTTTATAATTAGGAAATTAAAATGTATTCTATTTTATGTATCTGTGTTGACATGTCCATTGCTGTTAAGGTGGAACATATTTATACATTTGAATAATGTAATTAGTTGCAACCAGTTACCTGTAATTAAAAATCTAAGTGCCTAGCACATTTCTATGTGATATATATGTGTGTGTATATATACGTGTGTATGTGTGTGTGTATGTAATATTTAATCACCTTAAAAGTAATTATCAATATTTCAGTTTTATTCACTGAGCACAGAGGCTCAGTGCAACTGAGCAACTTGCCCGAAGTCGTATTGCTAGTGAGTGGCTCACTAGCAAATGGAATTTGAACTAGACAGGTGTTTTTCTAAGCTAGTTTTATTATTCCATCATGTCTAATACATATTGACCTTCAAAGTGAAATACAAAAAATGTGTAACTGATACTGTGAATCACAGATCTTGGAATAGTATAGCTAGAGTAAGAAAACCACAAACAACAGCAACACTGTTCAAGTCCCTATACAGTTATATGATCTTTTGTTCCTCATTACAACCAATGACTTTAGAGATTATTGATGTATAACTCTTTGTTCTGTGGGCAGCTAAGCTTTTAGAAAGAACACATATCACCACTTAAATAAAAGTCAGATTTGGGAAGATAATTTCTTTATTAAAATATCAAATAAATATCAAACATACATCCAAAGTGGACCTTGTTTCTTCAAACAGATAGTTTAATTTCAGCTACAATAATTATGCCACTAATTCGAACAAGTATATTTGTAATGTCTAATGAGGAATAAAAAGGAAGAGTATGATTACTCCTAGCTGTGATGTTTCTCTTATTTATTATGCAAACAATTTTGAATACCTACTTGCTGCAGGTGCTAGAGCTTGGAACAAACAAAAAGCTCCCAGGAAACTTTCACGCAGGGATGACTCTTCATGTGGGTTTTGAAAGACAGGTAAGTGTCCACCAGAGGAGTAGGGAAAAGATATCCTTAACTAGGAAAAACATGAATCCAGGGTTTGAGCTGGGAAAATACAAGGTGAATCAAAGAAATGATCAATAGAAATCACCACGAGCACATGTGCACACATGTGCACGCTCACACATACATGCGCGCGCGTGCGTGCGCGCGCACACACACACACACACATTTCTAATTTCTTGAGAGAACAATTTGATCTTCCTGTTTGCTGATATCTCTCTTCCTAAGTAGTCTCTCTTTTTGTAGCAAAATGAACACGGGGTATTTTCCTAAGCAAGTTTTTTATGTTTATTATTTTAATAGTATTAATAATTATATTTTACATTATAATTTTGATAGTATCTTAAGAGCTTAGTATTCATTTACTGTTATTATTCAGCTGTTTTAATGTTATTTAATCGTTATCGAAACAGCTGCTAAAACAAGTTTATTCTGCAACATTATCTGTGGAGAAATCACTAGATATAAACATATAATACAAGACTTTGAAAGATTTATAATCTAACTGTGGGGTCTAGAAGGTGGTTCTGGGAAATTAATGTAGCTTATAAGGTCATATTTTGCCCTTTGTTTCTGTGATCTGTGAAAATATAAGTACTTTCTTCAGTCAACCCTTAAAAGCCAGTGCATGAACTCCTCTTCTCCTTTTCCAAAAGTCATGCTAATAATGTAATTCCTTTCTTATTCTTATTTTCACTGTCTCCTATGTTATTGACTTCTAAAATGGATTTACAGTGCCTTAATAGTACAAAGAAAAACTATGAGAGAATTTAAAGTGTTCAGGACTCTTTTGTTTTGTTTTTATTTTTGTTTTTTAACTCCAATAACTAAATTGCTCCTGTTAAATGTAGGTGAGAAAAGTTTCTCTGCATCATCACTGGGTTTTGAACTTAGAGTTTGTCCATTTACTGTAATAGAATTGGAAGATAATAGTGTTAGGGATCTTCATGCAATAACAAGTGAGACACCGATATTGCAATAGAAGTGGGTTACATAATTCATGATCAATCACTAAGAGGAAATGTGAAAGTTGAGTGTCTTATAGGATTTCCATTTGCTGGGTCAGAGTTTAAGGAATTAAGCTGTAACTAGAGAATTTAATTACTGTTTGAAAGGCCGCCGCTGCTGCTTTGCCTCAGGATGGCTCTGGCAGGAGGTTTCTGCTGATGATTTTCTCAATTGATGCCCTGCCTTCCAGGCCGAGTTGCAATGAGATCATTCACAATTACTAGAAGATATTGGAAAATATATTTTTTATTGTAACAGAAAAAATACAAATAATAAAGTAACATTTTCACAAATTGTATCACCTATACTTTCATAGTTTGATGTATACCCTTATAGCTTATTTTAATGAATATATATTTTTATATATGTATATATTTATTAATCATGTATATTCGGTAGTTATTTATTTTATTTATTTATTTTTTAAGGCAGAGTCTCATTCTGTCACCCAGGCTGGAGTGCAGTGGCGCGATCTCAGTTCAATGCGACCTCCACCTCCCCAGTTCAAGCGATTCACCTGCCTTAGCCTCCTGAGTAGCTGGAGTTACAGGTGTCTGCCACCACACCAGGCTAATTTGTTTTGTATTTTAAGTAGAGACAGGGTTTCACCCTATTGGCAAGGCTGGTCTTGAACTCCTGACCTCAAGTGATCTGTCCGCTTCAGTCTCCCAAAGTGCTAGGATTACAGGCATGAGCCACTATGCCTGGCCCGTTATTTATCAGTATATCTCTTAATAAAAGCTGGCACAATACTATTTTAAATATTACAGGATCTTTCTACAATTAAAATATGTAGCTAGAGTTTTTAGATATTCTTAACGAACATGATTTCTAACGGTGACAGCACTTACTATTGACATTTTCCTGGTATAGTTGCAGTGTGAAATATATTTTAGTTGCTTCATTAGATCTAGCCCAACTATAAGTGCAGTTTTCAATATTTAACAACTCTCTTCTAATATACTACTTCAGCAATGCTGTTTTATTCCAAGATGGTCACTTGGGCAGGAACTCGTTTTTATCCAGTGAAGTCAGGCAATCAGGCTTTACTGACTTTAGGAAAGCCATGAGCATTTCTCTAGGTAGAGCAATCCATCTCATGATGGGTTAAACACTGATAACTTGGCCAAAAAAATTTTTGCTTTAATGAGAGGAAATATCTATTTGGACCATATCTAGGAGACTCTATATCTGAAAATATTTGTAAAGGTGGAATAAGCAATTATAAGGAAATTAGTCATTTTTTTGGCTGCCAAAAGAAAATTGGCCAAACAAGTGAATGGCTCTAGAGAGATACAGCACCTGTAAATTAGAAACAAAAATCAAAACACAGACACACATACAATAATCCTGAGGCCAGAAAAGGAATATATTTTTCTTTAATTTTGGATGGAATAAAATACCTTATTCCCATGGAAACAAAACCAGCTCTCTCTTTAACAATGAAAACATTTAAAATTAGAAATATGAATCACTCTTTAAGAAGAGAATTATTTTTAATTAAAGAAAAACTGCAAAACAAATAACTTGGCCCTAGCAGTACGATATTTATCAAGTTTGTGCAGTAAAAAATCTTAATTTCTGTTGTTAAAAAATAAGCCAAATTCACAAACTGGTAAACCCTAAACCGAGTCTTGGTTAACAAATTATTCAGTACAGAAATGGTTTAGTAGAATAAGATTTAGTGAGACTATGCATTCTCCCTCTATTACACATGATAGATTTTTTTTTCCTCTTGTATGTAAGGATATTTCTCTTGCTGTTAAATTGTTTACTACAAGAGCCTATCATTTCCCAGCTAAAATGCAAACCTGTATATTTTCATAAAAGTCAAGGTTTGTGAAACACATTTTAAATAGTTAAGGAATGCCACAGAATACAGCAAGTATAAAAACTAATAACAGTTCTTAAACTTATTTAAATTTATTTCAGACATAATCAAATAAAATTAACTTACTATGTTTTGTATTCTTTCCTACTTGATCCAATCAGAATTGTGTTCAGTCTCACATGAAGCCACAGCATTAGCAAAGAAGAGATTCGTTTATTTCATTCAACAAGAAGTTCAGATATTGGTATGGTAACTCAATTATCCCTTCAAAGAACAAAGCTTATTTTATCTTCCTGTTTTAACATTTTTGGTGAAGGCTGTTATACATCCATGTTTCAGGGTAGTAAATGTAGAAAAAAGAGGAGACAGCATCAGAAGACTATTGCTCACATCTCATTGGAAGAACTTTGTCTAATGTCCATCTCTAGTTGCAGGGGAGGTTGGAAAATTGCATACAACTGAAAAAGGGAAGGAGGGGAATGGTTTGAAAGGTTGTTGTATGGGTGTACTTATAGCATCTGCCACCAACAACCTCTTTAGCTTCTCCGCATGTATATATGCCTTTTCTACACCTACGCTTGTTTTAAAGGAATTCACTCTCTCCCTTTCAATGTAGGTAATCCAAAAATTAAATTCAGTTACTGCATTTAGCTTGAAGTTCAGGATCTGTCTGTAGTCTCTTCACAAGCTTCAGGTTTGGTTCTTTGTGGATCCTGGGACACAAATTAAACACTATGCATCTTCGTCCAACACTCCCAATGTATTATTGTGCAGAGAAAATAAAATAGGATAACAACAATTTAAAATTTCTCGTTTAGTAAGAGAGAAAATGGAAAATACATAGTCTGTGTATGTAGCAACTATAGGGTCCTCTGGATAGATATGTTCAGGACTTCCTGATCCTAGCAGCAGAAGTAGTTTCTGGGTTAGCCAATCTTGTATGACCTACTACTTTCTGGATGAATTTTGTTTATCAATTTCCCTCCACTACTTTGAGTCTACATACAGGTACACCTTCCTTGCTCATTTCGTCAGTGGCTACACTCAAGGGTGAGTACTGTGAAAGGTGAAAGTAAATTTAAAAGGGCTCTAAAATAATTAAAAGTCATTCCATTATGTACAATATCCATGAATGGGGACCATCCCAGGAAATCCAGTCATGTGGTCTTCCTAGCTGGGGAGATGCTCTGCTTGGAGTCTTTTTTTTTTTTTCTTTTAATTGCTGTGAGTGCAGGGACACAGGAATTACTTTAAGTACCGCAGTAGCCAGCCACATGTGAGACACACTGGCTAATGTCCATCTCTAGTTGCAGGGGAGGTTGGGAAATTGTATAAAACTAAAAAGGGAAGGAGGGGAGTGGTTTGAAAGGTTGTTGTATGAGTGTACTTATAGCATCTGCCACCAACAATCTCTTTAGCTTCTCTGCATGTGTATATGACTTTTGGGCAATACTGTTTCCTGGAAAATTTACCAGGCTTCCAGGAGATGGGCTCTAAGACAATTTTATGAGCAAGTAACCACATAAGCCTGGACAATTTTGGCTCTTAGCTCTTGGCTCCTCTGTTCTGATCAATTCATCTCCCTTAACCTAATGTCTGCAGCCTCAGTTCCTGAAAAATAATATTCCAGGGTGAGAATGCAACACCTTTAATATGGTTTTTGCTGCTAAGCTACCATTCATTTTCACTCCAAGGCCTCTTAAAGGATGGTGCTGGAAAAGCCCTCGGGCAACAATTTTATCTCTTTCTGAAGTTGCACTTAGAAACCTCTGCTTGTACCGGTACCTTTTTGTATATAGAATCAGCTGGCTTTTGTCAACCCTGCAGAGTTCCAAATTGTAATATTCTCAGTCAATTTACATTGCAGGACACTAGCAAATGCGCCTCTTTTGAACATGGCTGCTCTCCTTTGCATCTCTACCTATAAACTGTCTAGATTCAGTGTGAATGTCTCTCTGTGTATGGTAGTATATTTTTGAAAGGGGGAAGCGTTTAATAATCACTTGGCAATATTCTGAATTTCATTTCCTACCATTCCCACTAATTAAAAAGCCTCAGCTGGCATGGTGGTCAAAGTTTATATGTATAGTGAGCAAGATTTGACCAGCTGTTTTGCAATTGCATATCAAAATGTATCGGCTTTCTAGCCTCAGGTGATTAAATCTTCACTCTCTGTACCAGCATCTCCCCCACAGAGTCAGTTCTATGTTTTGAGACTTCGTTACTTGCCATTGCCTTCGGGCTTTAACAATTATTATGTTAGTGAGTATTCTTAGTTGCAAACAAAGCAGTCCACTTTGGTTAGTTTAGCCAGAGAAAGATTCTTTATAGACTACTAGGTCGCTCAAGAATCATTGCAGAGGTGAAAGTACCAGCTTCTAAAGCTACTATGTGGAAACCGGGTCAAGTTATGTGGCAGTGTTTCTTTGAGAAAAACATCAATCAATACTTTTGCCCCTCGGGACTAAATAGTACTGTGAAACCCTGTATGACAGTACTATATAGCATCCACTGTTGGGGGGGAAAGCAGTTCCCATGATATGGACACTGTGCCACTTTGAGTTTACACCTGGCTTGAATGCAGGATAAATACCTGGATCATAGCTGCAAAGGAATCCAGGAAAGTGAGTTATCTAACTTGAGTCTTCAGAAGATGAGCAACACAAGGAGGGATCTGGTCAAAATGGAAGCAGAATGCTCGAGAGGCTGGGCCTCCATACATGATGCTTCTCCACTACAGAATCATCAACTGAATCTCCAGTTTCAAACCCATCATGACACCCTTAGGTAATCTTCAACATTTTGAAACAGCAACCCCACTCTTACCTTTGCTCTGTGAAGTAAAAATGTAAGTTTCTGACAGTTTCAATGTGAAACATAATGGCAAACTTAATATTCCTCAAAAAACAGCTGTTTGGAAGACAAAGAATGTAAGAGCTGGCCAGTCTTTATGGGGAATAAAAGTAGAACCAATGTTAGTTGTGACAAATATTAGTAATGTGACAGGTTAATAAATAATTAGGGTTCAGGGCATACAGAAAGGTTCTGTGCTATTGTTGCAAGTCTTTTGCAAATCTAAAATTATTCTAAAATAAAAAGTTCATTTAATTAAAAAAATGAAAAAAAAACAGTCAATCAGAAATGCAGAGAGACTCAAACTCTCAAGGCAAATTGCAAGTACACTTATACAAAGCACATCATTGGTCATTTATATTTGTCCTTCATCTATTTGTATCACATTTATTTTAAACAGAAATTTGGAAAGAAAGATAGTATTGTCTCTCCCTCCTTTTTCTATATCATATATATGTATTATGTAGAAAGACACATGCCCATGTGTGTATGTTTATCGACCCATATATTTACTACTATTTTGTATGGATTGCTATTTGTGTGTATATTTAACCACTTAATAAATTTTTACCTTGCTTTCATAGTAAAAACTAGAATCTCAAAAAAAATTGGCCTCAAAATGAGATAGGATATTTTTTCTTGTGAAGGAATAGATTCTAGAAATATTTACCAATCTTTATTATCTAGAGCTTGCTATTTATTGTGCCTGCTGTTTGCAGGTAAAAAAATACATTAGAACTCTTTCCAGGGCTTACATAAACTCTGATGATTTATTTATCAAAAAATGACAAAAAAGGACATCTTTCTGCATTTGCAGTGTATTGAGAGTTAAATTTAAGATGATAACTGTCTCTTTTGCTACTCTAAAATGCCTTTCTGTCTTTTTCTGAGATAAGAATGAAATAAACTAGTAGTTGTGTCTTTGTTTCTACTTAGACTTTTCTTCTTTTTGAGAGCAAGGAACTTAAAATGTTAGCCATCTTTAATATAAATTTTGGGCAAATTCCCAAAGAGGTTATCCAAATATGCTTGCTACAATAATTTCAGGTGTGGGTTCACACAGTTATCTCGGGAATTCTGAGTCAATGGGCGACAGCTGTGCTGTTACTAGCCTGACTGCTCTCCATGGTTGATAGTGGGCTTTGTTAGCTGCTCCAGACACAATGTCATGGATTAATTCTTCCTTTCTCCCCACAATTTCTACCACATTTTACTAATAAAATAGCGCAAACTTAGACATGTTTATGAATATATTTCTAAGAATGACAAAATTATTTTTTCCTCAAATATAAAAGGGATTTTACTTTGGTGAAACTTTGCAGACTTTAGTGAATATTTGTTGAAAGATACATGACAGAAATAATCAATAAGAGATATATTAAACATAGGCTCTAACTTCAAAAAGAATGTGTGGAACTTATGGAATAATGGCATATTATAGCTAATAAGGATCAAACATTGCCTGGCCCTGTGCTAACTGCTATAAGGTATTATCTACCATTTCCCACAAACATTTTCTAAGACAAGTGTTATTATCCCCTGTTATTTATAGATAACGTAACTGAGATTTATAGAAGTTAATTAAGGTAGACATAGTAGTTCTCAACCCTGTCAGACCCAATGATTCATTTTTATGTAAAATAATTCATAATGACCCATTTTATGCTGAAACAAAGTAATGTATGACTTAACCTATATAGATATAGTTTGAAAAATCCGTATAATGTTCCAACCTAAAATGAAGAAGAACTAAAAGTATTCTAACATGTATTTTAACGTGTAAGGGCTTGGCTACAACTACCCTAGAATACATAGTAGACACAGGTTTTCACAGTTGATAGAATTAACATGAATATGACCATTTCAAATGCACACTGATACAAACACTATAAATGCCGTAGTTCAAACACTATAGTTCAAATGCTTTGTGTAGTTTCGACATGGGTGATGTAATTTTTCAAAATGGAAAACAAGCCTTGGTGAATTTCTTAACAGCAGCAACAACAAAACCTTCTTTGATTAGTGATTGACATGCTAGTTCCTTTCCAGCACATTTCAGTGTCTAGTAAACCACGCAAAAGACATGGTGTTTCTACCTAAAAGAATTACATCCTGAGCTAAGATGATTATCAATGAGTTAAGCAATTTCCCTAATGCCTGATGGGTCATTTTAAATCATGCACACTGTCCTGTACATAGTGGGGTATCCAAATCTCTAGCCTGTTCCACTGAATGCCAGTAGAGTAGTGTCCTTGAATGTTCGTGAAAACCAAAAATGTCCCAGAAATTCATAAAATGCTTTGTGTTGAAAACTCCTATGTTAAGTAGAAACAGTGGTGCTACAATTCACATATAGGCCTGTCAGGTTCAAATATTATTCTTGTATGTGCCGTAGTATTTTGCCTTATAAGTTAATGAAGAGACATTATACTGTTAGGAATTCTTAAATACTTTTTGCACCATGAACCTGTTGGGAAGTCTAGTGAAAACTATAGATGTCTTTTCAAAATGTACCTTTTCATATAAAAAATAAAATTCATAGAATTAAATCAATTATATTGAAACATAGTTTTAGTTTAATGATAGGTACAAATAATATTTTAAGGTTCATAGCACTTATAATGTTATATGTAAATATCTGTGGTTGTATTGATGACAAAAATGCTGTTGTAGTTTGTTGCCTATATTCATAATTGAAAATATAAAGATCTCTTCCTCTCTCTATATATGTATTTTATGCGTATATATGTATAAAACATGTATTTTATGCATACATATATATAAGACATGTATATAATACATTTATATACATTTTGTGCATGCATATATGCATAAAATACATGTTTTATACATATATCTATATTAATTATAGATAATACAGATATAGATTATATAGAAAGATATCTATATATAGATTATATAGATAATATATAATATGTATATTCTCTGTGTGTGTGTGTGTGTGTATATATATAATATATGTATTTTAATCCAAGTTCAAGAATGCTCAGAACTCATCCATGAACCCTGAGATAAAGCACCTGTACTAGAGGAAATCATGTACAGGATACACAGGGAGCACACAGTTGATCACAACTAAATGGTTCAATAAGTTGTAGGAAAAGTGATATACTATCATCAGTTAACTTGCTGATTCCTAAAGATTGGTTGGTTAACAGGCAGAAAAGCCTAGGGAAGAGTGTATACAAAAATCATAGTGTCAGAAAAGTCCGCAATATGTGTAGGCAATACTAAGTAGCTTGCTTCAACCAAAGAGGGTGGAAGAAACCTGGAAATTAACAACGGACTAGAATGTACAGTTTGTTCTTTAAATCAGAAGGATTTTACTCTAATTCTACTTGATTTAATAATATCTTATGTGTTTACTGGGAGTTTTAGTTTTTCAAGTCCTTCAGAAAACTACTATTGTCATTTTGTAGTCTGTGAAGTCCACATTCTCAACTCCCATTGCAATAAAATTAGCTTTATTTTTATGGTGAAGAATTTTCCAAGCATGGATATTTTTATCAAGATAACTATTGTCAATAGGAAATATGGCATAAGTGAAAATATCACAAGCAAAGATTTCTGACCGATATTTGATTATATCTAAATCAGTTGAAGGAAATAGGATGGAATGGGATTTGATTTTCCCTTATTAACATTATTTAACTTTTCTTCAGTGTATTTGCATTATGTGCCTGCAATATCCCATGGATAGATGCAATGGGTTATCTCATTTATTACGTTGTATATTGTGCCCTTCTAGAATAGATAGAAAGTAAAATACTAACATCAGATGCGATTTAGAGCAGTTTTCAATGGTTGTTAACTTATCCACATTTATTTTCAGTGAGTGTCATAACTCCACAGATCGAATCAAAGTCAGAGTATGGGATGAAGATGATGATATTAAATCCAGAGTCAAGCAACATTTCAAAAAGGAGTCAGATGATTTTCTGGGACAAACAATTGTAGAAGTGAGGACCTTGAGTGGAGAAATGGATGTCTGGTACAACTTAGGTGATTATTTTTTTATCTACTTGAAAACAAGTTAAATAAAACCCTTAAATACCTGTGGCATGCATTATATTCCCATGTAAGTAAATATAACCAATGCCTTTCCAGGACATTCTGTTGGACTTTAGATGATTCATTTCATTGACAAGAAAAGGCTATTCTTTTTTCAACATTATTGAAAGACTTTGATAAATCTGAGGTGAAGAGAGAAAACCCTTTCTAAGAACTACCTAGATGTCTTTTAGAGAAAAATGTTATTGCATTCTTAATTTTTAATGCATGAACTACAGCTTCATAAACCTTTGCCAAATATGTGGGAAACAAATACTCTATTATTTAATGCTGTTTGACTTATTTCCTTCTTGTCCATTGATGGAATTTTGGCAATGAAGGAAAAATGTATTTTGAATTGCTTTCGAATGATAGTAGAAAAGTAGGCTTTAGTTGACAAAGCCAAGCAAATATGTGAACTCATGCGGACTCTCATGATGAAGATATTGAGAAGGTGATTAGCTGGAATGCTTTAAAAAATTATTATGGAACCAGAAATTAAAGAAGGTAAGTTTTGATTTAACTTTTACTGGAATAGAATAATAACATAGAATTTTCAATGGTGATTTAATAGTAGTAAAAATATATGAGGCACCTCAGTTTCTGCAAAGGCACGATCTGAAGATGTCTTAATCATATCCTATAAAGTGTTTTAATTAAACTTTTGAGGGCTGGCTGGATATGAGTTAAATAGTTGACACATTCCGCAGGTTAAAAAGAATTACCACTTAGGATACCAACATATGTTAACAGATTAAAAAGTGCTTTTGACTTTAAAAAATAATCTGCATACTTTTAGTAATGAAATAATTGGCATACTAAAAGGAGAAGGTCACATAAAATTCATGAAACTCTAGATTACAGAATAATGCAACAAAAGAAAGATATTTAATTTATCTAAACACAGATGATTCAAGTTAAACTAAGAACTAATTATCAAAACTATTGTAAGAAATCTTCCTTAAAGAAGATTGGTACTCTTATGGATTGGAGTAGAATTTTTACCTCTCCTATAATGATCCACCCCCCCAAAGCTTGTTTTAACTATTAAATGACTTCATATATGAAAATAGAGATACTAACTGAGGGTAAATTTCAGGCCATTAACTCTGTGGAACATTCACTAATTATTTCTTTATGAAAGAGGTTTATCTTTATATGGACTTTTTTTTTCTGTAATACGTTAACATTTTCTTGGGTTGAGGCAGTAAAGTTGTAAGTCAGAACAGAAATTTCTCCAATTTATTCTTTTAACAAAACATATATGAGTGCCTAGCACAGTGGCTCACACCTGTAATCCCAACATTTTGGGAAGTCGAGAAGGGAGGATTGCTTAAGGCCACGAGTCTGAGTTCAGACTGGACAACATAGGGAGACCCATCTCTACCAAAAATTTGAAAAATATTCTCCAAGCATGGTGCCATGTGCCTGTAGTCACAGCTACTCTGGAGGCTGAGGCAGGAGGATCACTTGAGCCCAGGACACTGAGGCTGCAGTGAACTAAAAGATTATGTCACTGCACCCCAGCCTGGGTGACAGTGAGACCTTGTATATAAATAAAAAAACAAAGAAGAAGAAGAAGAAGTAGAACCCAAAAAACCATGTACCAGTATATATTCAGGAACTTGCTGAGGAATTTGAATATGCTGCTATTAGTAGAATCAGCCATTCAGCTCTTATGCTGAAACTGTCCTTCAGTCTATGAGATGAAAATATGATGAAACACAATATTGTAAGTCTGTACCTACTCACCCTCAGTACGTTTTTGTCCTCACTGCTGATGTTTAACCTTTGAGAGAGAGAGAAAAAGAGAGAGTGTGTACAGGTTTTACCTTTTTCAGCTTTGTGTAAAATCCCTGAATACCTTCTATCCAAACAAATAACCTGTTTCTATTCTTGATACAACCTTTCTCATCACTTAAAATTCATTCTACTACACAAAGGAAGTTTTGACCAAAAGCCTTGGGTGTCCACGCGGAGCCTGCTTCCCAAAGATCCTTTGGGATGATAACAGTCAAAAATCAAAGAACCAACAAATTTCCCCTGGAGTTCTGGAAAGAGGTGTGTGACCAAAAAGACCCTAGGTCTTGCATTTCTCTTGGCCCCAGCAGAGAATTTTAATATTTGTTGAGAATCAACTCCCTCTCAGCCAGTAGGAAAATCACTTATGATCCTGGCACTTAGAAGGGAAGAATCTTTGTAACACAAATGACTATTAAAGAATAAAAGTGAAAAGTCATCAGACGTTCCATAAGAGGGACGCCATCTTCATAATTTAACTGTACCTTATATGGCTAAAGGTACAACTATGTTTAGAAAGAGGGCCAGTTTAAGTCCTCTGCACTGACTTTGTGTCACTTACCTAAATCCTATTTTCATTTGTGAAATGGGTCAGATTGCCAGAAATGGGTCTTGAACTTAGGACCCCCCCGCTACAATCACAGCCTAGAAGTTTATGCCTTTATTTATCTCAGAGCTATTGATCAGTTCATACTGAACACATACATACATTTTATGGCTAAATTGACTATACATTGTTTCCATTCAAATAAACAGTCTAACACTTATAAATTAGCCTAGGTTATAGACTGTCGGTCTTTATAAATCACTGACAATGAAAACTATTAGCAGCATTTTTTTATTAACCAGAACTTTGGCTCATCTTTTCAAGTACAGAAAGAAAAGAAACCAAGTAGTGACAGCTTTCAGACAAAATAATTTCCTATTTATACACCATTTTTCTTAATTTTGATTGCCAAATAACTTATTTAATTTCATTGTATAAATGGATCAAGTACACAGAAATATATATGAGAATGGCAGGGTCTTCTGATTAGTTTTTTTTTTTTTATTTGGAATATCTATAAGATAGTTGACAATTACAATAACATAATAGGCAAATATCTTAAATTGTATTTAGGGGAATCATGGTTACTGTTTTCTGTTTTTAAATAGAGATGGGGTCTCACTATGTTAGACAGGGTGAAGTGCCCTGGTGTGATCATAGCTTAGTATAACCTCAAACTCCTGAGTTCAAGACATCCTCTCCCTCAGCCTCCTAATTAGCTAAGACTGCAGGCAAGCACCAACACACCTGCCTAATGAAAAAAAAAAGTGTAGAGACTAGATCTTGTTATGTTGCCTAGGTTGGTCACAAACTCCTAGCATTAAGTGATACTCCCACCTTGGCTTCCCAAAACACTGAGATTATAGGCAAGACCTACCACATGCGGTCTCATTATGGTTACTTAACAAGCAACTCTGACTCAGAAAAATAGTTTTTAGCTACTTAAGTCTTTTTTTTTTTTCAAAACTTTTGAGAGGTCATATGAGAAAAACATTATTGTCAGACATGACTGACAAATTCCTTTTTTGCTTTATCAGAGAAAAGGACAGATAAGTCAGCTGTATCTGGGGCCATACGATTGAAAATCAATGTGGAGATAAAAGGAGAAGAGAAGGTTGCTCCGTATCATATTCAATATACCTGTTTACATGAGGTAAATAAATGGAATTTTACTAATAAAAAATATAAAAAATGTTCTTGATTATGGATTATAAAACAGAATATTTGGTTTTAAAAATCACTGAATTTGTAGAGTGGTTCCTGGAGTTCTGACTCTATACTGCAGCAGGCGATATACTAAGATATCATAAATTCTATGTATTGTATTACCCCTGATGAACTTGTCATCTAATGAGAGTTTAGAACAAGCCTGTGAGGCAGGTGTGAATAGGCAGTAAGATGATAATGCATAAGTGGATACAAAAAAATTACTGTTCTTCCAAAGGGGAAGGAGAGTAATAAAAATATTGATTGAAGAAATGAGTCATGCCACATATTTTGGAAGCATTAAATATGCAGTAGTTTGGTAATGCAGGAGAGGATCAAATCATAATTGTGTTTGAGAACTCCGAGTTAGAGTTCAGATTTTATTGAAGATTTAATTAGGACTCTATTTATAACTAGAAACATAAAAATGTGCTGTTTCAATGGCTTTTGGGAGCCAATGTCATAAGCACTTAATTTTTCTTCCTGTTTCTGAGTACAACAAACTGTTTCATACATATTGCACACTCCTCCATGTTAACTTCTCTTTCCACAAACATATGAGTATGGAGAGAATAAGATGTGGTTACTCACCCAAAAGGTAGGGCCTAGTTGGCTTAGAGAGAGGTATGTACCATCCAACATCAATCAAAAGCACAGTTTCACCAGTTCCCTTTTGTGTCTCAGTATAGAAGCACAGGTAAATCGTCTTGCGATTCGATCGAATGTTTGTCACTGAGAGGTTAGTTAGAAGTGTCACTGGAGACTTTCTCTGATGCAAATAATACTTGTCTCATATCAACAAATAGGTGAAGCTGAGGAATGTACTCTTCTTCATGTTTTTCAAAGTAACAAAGTACATTCCTCAGAAAAAGACAACTGAAAGGTAGCTTTACTTTTTTACATATTATTTTTTTTCTAAATATATTCATGAAAACTTATGCATTTAAATAGACCCCATTTTACTAAAAAAGAAATGAGGAACAGTGTTCAAATTGTGTGAATATCACACAGTAATTAGGTATATGACCTAGGTTTATTTCATAATCACAGTTTTGTGGTCAGTGATATCATTCCCTCATGAGAGATGGTTCATTTTTCAGACCAAGAAAAAGAAATCCCTTGAACTGGCATGATGAAGAATTCTGGCCTTAAAGTGTGCGTACCATCAGAGAAATAGCAGTACACTTCACTTTACAGAGTATTTTCTACTGGCCCAAGAACCAGAAAGAACCGAAATCTAAGAAAAAGTTCTTCAGTTTACCCTGGCTTCATCAAAGTAGCAGTTGCTAAGCTTAGAAGCAAAAAGGAATTGAGAGTAGTAATTTTATATCACTCCAAAATTCTTCAACATTCACTTTCAGCCTCATGTCATTGCCCTTACTCTTACCATTTTGCAGCCCAAACCCTTTAGTATCATTTACAGAGCTAAATTTTGCCTTAACATAGTCAAAATCACATTATTCATCCAAGGCACCATAATTTACTCAGAATCCCTGAATGCAAAATATGCTCCATCATGTAGAAATGATTTCATGCAAAAACGCTTCCTTCTGCAAATGGTTTGGTATGTACAAATATTTGAATCATTGATTCCGTATAGACCCACCCCACTTTACTGCCTAAAGTACCTTAGGAAGGTATTTTATCACTTTGAACATGAATATGGGTACATTCTTCGGCCTCATCTCCTGTTTTTTGATGTAAGACAAGTATCATTTGCGTCAGGGACTCGCCAGTGACACCTCTAACTAACCTCTCAACTGCAGTGTAATAGAATCTAATTCTGAGAGTGGAACTCGGCGATGTGTGTTTTAATAAGCCTTCCAGATGATTCTCTTTAAAGTTTGCGAACCAATGTCTTATTCGCTGAGGAAACTAAAGCCTTGACAAGGTTACAAAGCCTGTTACTGTCAAAGACCCATCCAGAGCTATTATGACATCTTGTCTTAAATATCAAACTACGTCCTTTCTTCCCATATTTATATCAGTGCTTTTACCCAGGCAGAAATCAAAGCAGATTTTGCATAAAAGATGAATTGAGTTAGAATGAAAATTCGAGGTATTCCTATTGCTTGCAGATGCTGATGAAACATTAGAGGCAATGACAGTGCAAGTGCATTTTACTGAAAGTTTTAGTTAAATATTTCTGGCCTATTCTGAGGAATCACTGAACAATTAAAAACCACTTGCTTTTAGAATCTGTTCCATTACTTGACTGAAGTGAAATCTAATGGTGGAGTGAAAATCCCAGAAGTCAAAGGGGATGAAGCCTGGAAGGTTTTCTTTGATGATGCTTCCCAGGAAATAGTTGATGAATTTGCTATGCGTTATGGAATTGAATCCATTTATCAAGCTATGACGTAAGTACTACAGAACATTTACGTGGTCAATATCTCTATTAAAATATGAAGAAAGAAAGGAGCATTCATCTCACTTCTAATTCAAATGAAACTGATTAAAAAGAGGATTATATTTCACTGTGCATGTTTGATGCTGACTACTCACTCTTACAGCTGTAAAATATTAATGACTTGGTAATTCATTACCACCATCCTCCAATCCTTGTTCTATTCTCCGAGTGTGGTTCCTTGACAAATAGTATCAACAGCACCTGGCAACTTAGCAATGCAAATTATCCACCCCATCCCAGACCTACTGAATCAGAAACTCTGAGGGTGGAATCCAGCAACCTATGGTTCAGCAAGTCTTCCAGGTAATTCTTATATACTTCAAAGTTTGAGAGTCAACGACTTACTCCATATCTGAGGTAACTAAAGTCCTGGTTTGTCCAAGGTCACAAAGCCTGTTAGTGAGAGAGACAGATCCAGAGCTAGTATGGTGTCTTGTTCCAAATATTAGAATATGTCTTTCCTTCTCATATTTATAGCAGTACTGCTAATTCAGTAAAACAAAGATTTATTTAGCACTCATAGAACCCAAACCGTATGAAAAGTGTGATGCCACAGAAATGACTTATTATAATTTCAATGAGGATTCAGAACTGAATTTCAGTAAGGGTTTAGTTATGAACAGAAGTATTCGTTACTTCCCCGTAATTTACTTTTTGAGACCTGGTCTAAGTTTATAAGTGCAAGTGGTTCAGATATATACCAGGTGTAATATGCAAATTATTTATATGCATATATTAGATGACTTTTTTCATATTAACAACAAGATCTCGTTTTCATGTGAACTGAATAGATACTGGCCCAGATAATCAGTCAATTTCAATCATCTTAATGATGAATGAAGACTGGGCCAAAATCAGTGTTCCTTTCTTTTTTTTTTTTTTTTTTTTTTAAATATACTATAAGTTCTGGGGTACATGTGCAGAATGTGCACGTTTGTTACATAGGTATACATGTGCCATGGTGGTTTGCTGCACCCATCAACCCGTCATCTACATTAGGTATTTCTCCTAATGCTATCCCTCCCTTATCCCCCCACCCCCCGACAGGCCCCAGTGTGTGATATTCCCCTCCCTGTGTCCATGTGTTCTCATTGTTCAACTCTCACTTTTGAGTGAGAACATGCAGTGTTTGGTTTTCTGTTCTTGTGTTAGTTTGCTGAGAATGATGGTTTCCAGCTTCATCCATGTCCGTGCAAAGGATATGAACTCATCATTTTTTATGGCTGCATAGTATTCCATGGTGTATATGTGCCATGTTTTCTTTATCCAGTTTATCATTGATGGACATTTGGGTTTGTTCCAAGTCTTTGCTATTGTGAACAGTATTGCAATAAACATACGTGTGCATGAGTCTTTATAGTAGAATGATTTATAATCCTTTGGGTATATACCTAGTAATGGGATTGCTGGGTCAAATGGTATTTCTAGTTCTAGATCCTTGAGGAATCGCCACACTGTCTTCCACAATGGTTGAACGAATTTACACTCTCACCAGCAGTGTAATAGCATTCCTATTTATCCACATCTTCTCCAGCATCAGTTGTTTCCTGACTTTTTAATGATCGCCATTCTAACTGGCATGTGATGGTATCTCACTGTGGTTTTTATTTGCATTTCTCTAATGACCAGTGATGATGAGCTTTTTTTCATATGTTTCTTGACTGCATAAATGTCTTCTTTTGAGAATGGTCTGTTCCTATCCTTTGCCCACTTTGTAATGAGGCTGTTTGGTTTTTTCTTGCAAATTTGTTGAAGTTATTTGTAGATTCTGGATATCAGTCCTCTGTCAAATGGATAGATTGCAAAAGTCTTTTCCCATTCTGTAGGTTGCGTGTTCATTCTGATGATAGTTTCTTTTGCTGTGCAGAAACTCTTTAGTTTAATTAGATCCCATTTGTCAATTTTGGCTTTGTTGCCATTGCTTTTGGTGTTTTAGTCATGAAGTTTTTGCCCATATCTATGTCCTGAATGGAATTGTCTAGGTTTCCTTCTAGGGTTTTTATGCTTTTAGGTTTAATGTTTAAGTCTTTAGTCCATCTTGAGTTAGTTTTTGTATAAGGTGTAAGGAAGGGATCAGTTTCTGTTTTCTGCATATGGGTAGCCAGTTTTCCCAACACCATTTATTAAATAGGGAATCCTTTTCCCATTGCTTGTTCGTGTCTGGTTTGTCAAAGATCAGATGGTTGTAGATGTGTGGTGGTATTTCTGAGGTCTCTGTTCTGTTCCATTGGTCTATATATTTGTTTTGGTACCAGTACCATGCTGTTTGGGTTACTGAAGTCAGGTAATGTGATGCCTCCAGCTTTGTTCTTTTTGCCAGGATTGTTTTGGCTGTGCTGACTCTTTTTTATTCTATGTGAAATTTAAAGTAGTTTTTTTCTAATTCTGTGAAGAAAGTCAATGGTAGCTTGATGGGGCATACTTCCCAAAGTAATTGATGGATTCAGTGCTATCAGTGTTTCTTTTCAAAGTTTGCTGTTCATAGCCCTTAATCTCTAATCATATTTCTAGAACAACATAATGTAAGCATGAATGATAATTACTGATAGAGAAATTGTGCATGCTTTTCCAGTACATAGAATGTCCTTATGCTAAATAATAAAGATATATAGATTCTTAGACATGAAAACAAAGAAACCTTAGAGATCTCCCGATAGAACCTCCCTCTCAAATCTGGAAACTTTGTGATTGGTTCCCTGACTGATGGTTACCATCCCTTTGTTTGTCCACATCCAGTAACAGGGAGCTCACTACTTTGGAGGGAGCTTGTTTTATAATTGATCAACCATAAAGGAGTCCATGACTTTGATATCTGTTCCATCCTATGCCAAAGGCTATGATTCAGAACACCTAGTATAAAGTCACAGCACAATTAAAATGCAACTATGATGAACAGTCTAAGGGAAATGAATTGTTCTGCCTAAAGAAAGGTAGGTAGGTTAAAAAATCAAAAGAACCTGCTGCTGGATAGAATCCCATTAAAAGAAAAGATTAGGTTACATTTATTCCAAAATATCTCTGGGAGCTGATGTTAGATTCGTTCATTTCCATCTTTTCTGTGTTCTAAGAAACATAGTTATGTGAATATAGAAAAATGCTAAGTATGTATCACGTAGATGGTTGAAAAGAGGAGAATTAGCCCTTCCTTATTTTATTACATTGTATAATGTGGTAAATCTTGCCTCTTAATCTAAGTAAAAGATAAGTATTTTTAAAAAATATTTTCGATATTTATTTGCAAGTGACCTGCAGGTAAATTGTGTCTTATTGTATTTACAATTCTCAGGAAAGGCAAAAACTTCTATTCACACTAGACAACTGTGTAAAAGCTGGGGTTGGCATTTTTTTTTTTTTTTCTGTAAAGGGCCATGTAGTAAATATTTTGTAGTTGTACCAGTCTCTGTTACACTGCTTAGCTCTGCAGTATTAGTGCAAAGGAGCCATAGATATGAAGTAAATAAATGGAAATGGCTGTGTGCTGATAAAACTTTATTTTAAAAAACAGAAACTCAGGATTTGGTCAGGGTTTGGCATGAGGGCCTGAGGGTCATAGATTCACTGGTCTACGGAGTGAAAACAAGGCAGATAGAAATAAAAAAAAAGAATGCCTTAGGTTTTGTGATTCATTGACAATTACACTTCAGTGACAATAATGTGGTAGATTATGTGTACTTTTGGTTATACATTTGATTTAAAAACATTTTTATGTATCACATGTTTCTTTTAGCCCTAAATACTTACCATGACAACCCCAATGTTTTTCCCAGCTTAGCAAAACTGTAGATAGGCTTCTTTCTACCTCTATTGCCCTGAGGTCCATCTCCTCCCAGCTGTTGCAGATTCCAAATGACCTAAACCCACAGGCCCCTGACCTCCTTTCCCTTAGAGCATTTACTTTGGAAAACTTACAGTTGTAAATTCTTTCTCTGTTCCTTTGAGATTTAATTTTTAAAAAATAAAAAATAAAAACCCTTGCCTGATCTTGTCCCTGTTGCAGTAACCTTAATAAAAATTCCCTTGTCTAATTAACTTTGATGCAATTTTTGCTTTGTCAGTACAAAATTTTCCATTACTTTGCCAGAAGAAAAAAATTCTGTTGACAATCTGATTAATCCTAAGGAAATTACTACCAACATAGATACAATCTCTGTTGTACCAATAAAGATTTTATGAATACCAATATTATTTATTGGTATTCATTAGTTATTAGAAATTACTGTTTTTGTACAAAAATATACATGTACTCATTTTATCTTAATCTGTTAATATAATTGTAATCTGTAATTATATCCAGGAAAGATAATAGAATGGAACAGCATAGGAGTACACTTGAATTCTATTCCAGGACTTACAAATTGAAATTTTGAAGAGAGGAATCATATCTTTCATCACTGTTTTACAAGAAGTTCCCTTGCTGCATGATAGAAACTCAATACATATTTGCAATTGAGTGAATCAGAGGCAGAAGTTGTTTATCAGAATTCCATTTATTTTTGCCTTCTCCTGGTGTGTTTCTAGATGCCAGAGTTTTTCAGTTGCCAAAAACAAAGTGAAAATGAAAAGTTTAATTGAGCTGATAGAGGGTTCTATGTCACCATTTATGTTGTAATAGGGGTGAGAGCACACTACATTTATTGATCATTTTTAAAAATTTGAGGAAGTTTCAGAGTACTGACTTTTTTTTTCAATCAGGAGTTGAAATACAGCTTTCAGAGATAGTTTCCACCATATTTTTAAAATGATCCTTTTGCAATTGAACTGTAACTTGAGCCCTAAGCTATTGCTGGTCAAGGACTAACTCAACTGAAAAAAAAAAAAAAAAAAAAAAAACTGTTTATAAATACATCTATCTTCTAATTTAAACCGGTTGACTAATGAATCTGTATTTTTCTGTTGTTCTGAAACCTCGTGTCAAGGAACAACAACAATAAAAGTAATCGGAAAGCCAACCAACCAACTAATGAAAGAACAACAAAACCTAGAACGCAACATTTGAAGCCTGTCTCAGAATTAGTTCCTCTTAATTCTTAAAAAAAACAAAATTGGAAAACTCAGCTCTAAGGAAGAAATGGTATCTTGTCTGTGTAGTAAGGATACTTACCAGTTTTGAAAAAGACAAAACTCCTTAAATCTGTGGATTTTCCTAGACACCATTTGATCAAAAACAGAAATCAAATTGTACTTTCTTTTGATATTTAAATACTCTTTAGGGTTAGCCAGATCCCCAGGTAACTTCATAATCTTCCTCTTTTATTAGAGATTTCTTGGTTTCTTTTGAGCACATTCCCATTTCTTTGAAGATGGATTTGGAGAAGAAGTTAATAAGGAGAAGTATGTTTTAAGTCATAGTCTGGTAGTACACTATTGAATTTTTCTCCTGTGAATTTCTCATCAGACAAAAGAGTCTGAAACTATTTTGCTGGTAAACCTAAGCATTAGGACTGAACGTCCCAGTGCTCCAGGTTACCGCCAGCTTACTATAAAGCACTCCTCTTTCCACATAATATTTTCTGTGAGGGTACCAATTATTAGCCCTACCCATTACATAAAAATGACCCTTTGTTCTGGAGCCTGCATCAGTAGGAGAGGGATTGCAGTTTTCCTGTTTGGACAGGTGATTGATTAAGGACCTGAAGAATTTGTTCCCACATGGCAAATGCAACCATCCATCTAAAATAGTTTTCTAACTAATGACAGTAAGAATGAGAGGCTGTTCCCCTTCTCTAAGGAACACACCATTCCACATATTTTGCATCATGGGGTGAGGCATAGAACTTGTTTCCATCATCAATATTTTGGGAGTTCTTGATGCTTTTCATCAACTGATGCTTCTCATCAATATATGCCTTATATATGTTCCTAATAGTGTTTTGAAAGACTAATTGTTCACAGCTGAACACATCTGGGGAATTTTATATCAGTCATTAAGGATTAAATCATCCTCTGGAGATTATTTCTGTCAAGAAAATACATTTTCTTGAGTGTTTAATTAGTCATTTATTGTAACATGAAGGCTAAGATATCTCACAAAGTCTGAGATTCTGTTAGGCTATGGTTATGCCTCTACAGTACCAAAGGAGAGGAAAGCATTAGGTCAGTGTTTTTTACCTTGATGTGCTTAACAAACAACCTGGACCCTGACATTGGCCATCTTTATCTAATTTATATTTAAATCAGAACTGTTTGGATACAGATTACTTTAAAGTCACCCGTCTGTTTTAACTGCTTGAGCCAAGAGTCTACTTGTAAAAAAAGAGTGCTACTTAACGGCGTCTTTCATTCATTTAAGAAATATTTACTCAGTGCCTATCATGTGCCAGAAATGTTTCTATGGTTACGGCAGTAAGCAAAAAGTCAGTCTAGTTTCCCATGAGCCTCACATTCCAGAAGACGAAATTAATTTATTCAATAGACATTTTCTGAGTATGTAAGTATAAGGACTTACATAGAATGTCTTAGTCTGTGAGGCTGCTATAAAAAAATACCATAAATTGAGTGGCTGATAAACAACAGAAATTTATTTCTTACAGCCCTGGATGCTAGAAGGTCCAAAATTAAGGTGCCATCAGGTTTGGTGTCCGATGAGGGCTATTTCCTGGTTCATTGATGGCTATCTTTTCACTGTGTGCAAGCTTCACATGGCCAAAGGGATGAATGCTCTCTGGGGCCTCTTTCATAAGACAACTAAAATCCCATTCATGAGGGGCTCCCCACTCATGACATAATCACCTCTCAACAGCCTCACCTTGTAATACTACAATCTTGAGTCATAGGTTTCAACAGATGAGTTTTTCATGAACACAACTGTTCAGACCACAGCACAAGGCAATGGGGAAATAGCAGTAAAAGATAGCTCTTGCCTCTAGTAAGTTCCTGATTTAGGGGGAAGAGAATGAAAAAATTAAATAATAACAAACATGGGTGCTGGAAGGGCCTAGGTATAGAGGAAGCAAATCCAAGCACAAATGAGAAGTGTCAGAGAAAGCTGATGGGCAGCCTGAGGGTCCCACCCTTACTTGTCCTTCAACTTCTGTCTTCCTCTAAAATCTGTGCCTTTTATTTATTTTCCAATCACACACCATTGCCCTTGTACTCAAAATCTCCATAATTGCATTCTAGCAACCCATAGCATCTTTGAGAAGCTATGATGTTTTTGGTCAAAGGAGAAGTGACATTTGAGTGTTTGGGTCAGCTTTGTGACAAGAATGAATAAAATTCTAACTTATCATTGATAAGTTAGAATGCTAAGCTGAATTTGGAAGAGCAAATGTGATGAACGTTGTTTTAGTGTATTTGTAACATCAGAAATGCAGATGGTCTTCCCTTTCATTTTGCATAGTATCTCTGAAATTGCTTCTAACAATCTAAGAATCATAATCTCCTTTCGGTACATCTTTCCAATCACCTTCCTCTTCTGTTCATTGATTATTTTTAAACTTTAGATGAAAGGCATTTCTATTCTTTGAAAACCACAAGTTCAGTATGATTTTGGACACCTGTCCCTGAACTGGCATGTGAGCTAGAGGATTGTTTTATTTTTTTGTTCAACAATAGCAAGTAACATTAATCCAGATGTGCTATTTGAAATATATATTAGGCCAATAATATTTTGACAATTAATGGTTAATAACTTTGTAGCAGTTGCTTTAGCCAAAAACTTGCCAGTAACTACCTCATTGTTCACTTTTTAATTTTGTTTAATTGATTGATAAAATTTTATGTATTTATTATATACAACATGATGTTTTGAGGTATATATACATTGTAAAATGATTAAGTCTAGCTAATTAACATATACATTACGTTACATAGTTATTTTTGTCACGAGTACACTTCCAAGCTGTTAGCATTTTTCAAGAATACAATGCATTGTTATTAACTATCGTCACCGTGCTGTACAATAGACACTTCGAACTTATACCTCCTATCCAACTGAAAATTTTTACACTTTGACAAACATCTCCTAACACTCACCCCGCTAGTCAACTCCAGCTCCTGGTAACTACCATTTTATTCTCTAATTCAATGAGTTCCTCTTTTTTTTTTTTTTTTAATATTCCACATATGAGTGAGATGTTCATATAGTATTTGTCTTTCTGTGGCTGGCTTACATCTTTTAACATAATGTTCTCCATTTTTATCCATGTTGTTGCAAATGACAAAATTTCCTTCATTTTTATGGCTGAATTCTATTCCATTGTATATATATACATTTTCTTTATCCATTTACCTGGCAGTGGACACTTAGGTTGATTCCATATCTTGGCTATTGTGAGTAATGCTGCGATAAACATGGGTGTGCGGATATTTCTTGACATACTGATTTATTTTCTTTGGCTATAAGCCCAGTAGTGGAAATAATAAATTGTATAATAGTTCTATTTTTAACTTTTTGAGGAAGCTTCTTACTGTTTTTTGTAATTACTATAATAATTTACATTACCATAGACAGTGTATGAGATTCTCTTTGCTCTACCTCCTTGCCAAGGCTTGCTATCTTTTACCTTTTTTGGTAATAGCCGTTCTAATAGAAGTGAGGTGATTGCTCATTGTGGTTTTAATTTGCATTTCTCTGATGATTAGTGATGTTAAATATTTTTCATGTACTATTGGCCGTTTGTATGTCTTCTTTGGGAAAATGTCTATTCAGATCCTTTGCCCAATTTTTAATCATGTTATTTGTTTTCTTGCTGTTTAATTATTTGAGTTCCTTTTATATTTTTGATATTAACCCTTTATTAAATGTATAGTTGGCAAATTTTTTCTCCCACATTGTAGGGTGGCTCCTCACTTTGTTGACTGTTTCCTTTGCTGTGAAGAACCTTTTTAGGTTAATGCAATCCCATTGTCTATTTTTGCTTTTGTTGCCTTTTTGAGGTTATAGTTAATAACTCATTACACAGACCAATGTCATGCAGTTTTTCCTCTATGTTTTCTTCTAGTAGTTTTATAGTTTTGGGTCTTACATTCAAGTCCTCAATCAATTTTGAGTTGATATTTTATATGGTATGAGATAAGGGTGGGTCAAATTGTATTCTTCTGCATGTGGACATCCAGTTTTTTCAACATCATTTATTAAAGAGATTATCCTTTTCTCATTGTGTGCACTTGGCACTCTCGTTGAAAATCATTTGTCAGTAAATGTGTGGATTTATTTCTGGGCTCTCTACTCTGTTCCTTTAATCTATGTGTCTATTTTTATGTCAGTGCCATGTTTCATTATTTGCAATAAGTATCATCATTTTAGAGTGTATTACTCGAACTTTTCCCATGGAACTAAAATTTCATTTGTTGAATTCTTCTGACACTAACACCATTTACTTGCAAAAGTAAAGTCAAGTGTTCTAATGTTAATAATGCATTGTTTTTAATCATGTCTCTAGAGGAGAATATTAAACATTTCCAGAGATTGCAACAGTACATTTTTACCTTTTTTTTTTTTTTTTTTGAAGATATATTCTCTGGTTTTTGAAGAGGTGGTTTGCAGCACCTCTGAGTCAGTCATTTTTAATTACTGGTTGTACTTTTAATCCTATTTCCACCCTGAGAATAATTTAAGTAGTATTAGAACTGTAGCTGATAAAAGTAAATGATTTTCAATGGATATAGTTAGAAGCAAGAAAAAGTTTGCTTTCGCTGTAACTACACATAAAGAGAGAACCCGCACAAACTCGGAGGCGGACATCTTGCCAAACTGAACATCCTGTAGAAGCCCATTAGCTGAAAGCTCTGCAAAGAGCAAAGATTGCCTCAAGCTGACTTCTGTGTCCAGCGCTTTCTTGTTATTTTTCCTAACCCCTGGCTGCAATAGAATCAAATGTTGATGGTGGAGAGAAGTGATGAATGTAGTTGGACACAGCCAACATGTTATTTATATTCAGAAAGGCATAGCATGTTCGAGCATGTAAGGACTGGATCTTCTAAAAATCCTTTCATTTTGCAGATGGAAAAACTGAATCTAGAAGTGATGAAGTTACTTTTTAAGGTCACAGTAGAGGGCTAGGTTTAGCATGAAGCATCTTTATGCCTTGGTACTTTTAACTCTAAATTGGCCACCCAGATTCCTTCCACCCCTCCGCGTACTATATGGATACATACATACACACACACACACACACACACACACACACACACACACTTTGCTGACCATTTCTTCAAGGTTTCAAAGGAACGTAGCCACTAATACTGATTCATATTTTTCCTTTTTTAAGAATTGTTTATTTTTCTTTTTTCCTTCAACCATCCAAGAAATGTGTACTTTGATGTACACTACTACCATCTTTATCATATCTGTTGCCTAATCATTTACTATTTAGAGTCATGAAAAGGCAAGTTCAACATAGACTATTGTTTTGGTACTAGGAACTACCTTCTTTAATTTAGCATGCTTTTAATCACAGTTTCTAGAAAAAGATAGGTATTTTTACCAAACTGGGAAAAAAATTATACTCATTGGAATGACCTGAAAATTCTGTTGCTCAGTTTCAGTATTTTATTTTGTAAAATCAGTATCAAATGACTAAGTTTTTAATCTTGGCTCTCAACTGTTTAATTCCCAAGTCACTAGTTATTTCCAACAAGATCATTTTAATATAAGTTCTAAGAGGTGGCAACAAGTCCTAGGTATTATATCTTTAATCTTTAGGTGTATTAAAAAGTGTTTATGACTAAATTTATGAGTCATATTTAAATTTTTGACATATTTATGTTTCCTTTCAATCAAACAACAAAAGTTTTGCTGATTAATTAGCTCATAAGAAAAACTATGGTAATGCTAATTTGTTATTGAAATTGGTAATAAAATATCTAGTGGAAAGAAAAGTAGCATTAAGTGAAATGCTGGGTTTTTCTTATTAGCCTTTTTTGATTTTCACATATTCGCCATTCTCATACCTTTATTTTGCCTTAGGAACTTATGCACCAAGATAATTTCATTAATATCTTTACAATTCTTGATATATTTTATTAAGTAAAATTAAACTGGTATTTATTTTACAGTAATTTTATTATATCATGAGACATGTACTCGTAACTAGAAATTACTTGTCAGTAATACATTTTGAAAGAGAAAAGTCATTTTGTGATTTGTTTGACTTCTTCAACAAAATTCTTGTTCAGTGGTATTTTAGAATATGATAGGTTATACAATTTTGCATTATATACTTCAAAGGTTATGTAGTTTTCTTCAAAAGGAAAATATATAGAAATAAATAATTTAGTGAAACAAGAATACAAAACATTTTAAATTATCTTATTAGTGCTTAAGGTTACAAAGAGACTTAAAATCAACAAAAGGCAAAATTTGAATTAGCAAAATTTAAGATGTATATTTTATATATTTTTTCTGGTTAGTGTAATAAAACGTGTTAATGCTACATTTAAAAATACACAATGTACATTTTTTAAATAACACAAATGTATAATGCCACCCAGAGATAACACTATGATCATATAATTTAGCAGTATTTCCTGCTTGGTATTTGTTTTTGTGTTTTCATGCAGACATATACACATATCTATTTGTGTTTGGTGTGCATGTGTGTGTGTGTGTGTGTTGAGATAGTAAAATGTTTTTATCCTGCTTTTTTTGGCAACTTACAGGGTTTCTTTGAATACATGTTTGCTGACCACCTGGATGTTGTCAGCATCCACCTGCAAACTTTAAACTGAAAGACCAGCCCCTAAAAATTTTCCACTTTCTGCTATTTCTTTGTTCAAATGAAGTACTCTTTTAGACTAGGGAAAAATATTTTTTAGCTTCTATTTGTGGGTTTTCTAAGCATATTTCTTTTTCTGAACAACGTAAACAACCAATAAATTTTGTCTTGCTAAAAGCAGAGCATAAAAGATTCTACATAATCCCCAGGGTATATTGTTCCCAGTGTTCTTCCAGCCCTTTCTTCTAAGTAGCCTCACATCCCATTGCTCATTCCCTATTGTACAGGCAGTATTAGAATCTTGGGAGTTTTGTGCTCTTTAATGGATATAAAGTGAAAAGGTGTGGGAAAGGAGAAACAGCTTTACCTCCTGGGAAGTCCATTAGCATGAAATAGGGAGGGATTGATAGCCTTGCTTGGCAGCAGTCTAGGACCCAGATCTCTGATAAACGGAGCAGACATTGGAAGGTTTCTAGAAATACCCTCCCATTCCTCTCTGGTCAGGTTAGTGTTTTGGGAGTTTATATACTAGCAGTCACTGAATAGTTCCCCATCTAGCCAGCCACTTAAAGTTAGAAAAAGTTCCTTCCAGAAACTGGGAAATCTTTGATTGGTAACCTTCATTTCTAATACTGTTGTGACTTTGCATCCTTTTTGGTTTTCTCGGAAGTTTCCATGGGATGCTTAGAGGGACTGAATCAGATTCAGCTAGCTACCATCCATTATACCCCAGAAATCACCTCAGTTAAATTTTAATCAAAATGTAAAATATTTCTGTCAGCTTTCTAAGAGGAATACTTGCCTAATGCTTTAGAAAATTTAAAATGCTGCTTTCAGCATACTGATTATAAGTAGAATATTATTCGCCTTCAAAGTATTCATTGTTATTACAGTGTTAACTGCTAGGTACTTCCGCCACATTTTCACAACATAATTGGATGTTTTTATAAACTGTCATACTGAAGCATCTGTCCTTTATTCCCTAACTCTACAAAAATACCTTTAGTTTATATTTTGGTTCATATTACTTTAATTTGTTTTAATTAAGTAATGTTTGTTGGTCAGTTAATATGTACAAGGAAACAATGTGCTAAATATGGGCCAGATATATATCTTAAATTTTGCTAATTCAAATTTTGCCTATCGTTGATTTAAGAGTCTCCTTGTCACCTTAAGTACTAAGAAGAAAGATAATTCAACTTGTTTTTTTATTCTTTGATAAACTAATAATTATTTATATTTCTCTTTGTTTTTTAAAATAAAACTGCATAACCTTTAAAGTATATCATGTAAAACTGTATAAACCTATAATAATACTTTAAAATATCATTAAATAAGTTGGATGTTTTTATAAACTGTCGTACTCAAGCATACGTCCTGTTTGTTTGGAATAAGTCAAACAAATCAATAACACAGTGCTTTTTTTTCTTTCAAAAGCTATCAAAGCATAAACAAAACACATTCCAGAAAGAACAGATACGTATACAAGCAATACGCAATATTGAAGAGAGAAGGCCAAAGTAAATAAAATCATTATGTCAAAGATATATCTGTAGTCTCAAGTTCATTGCAGCATTAGTCACAATAACTAAGACATGGACTCAACCTAAGTGTTCATCCATGGGTGAATGTATTGAGAAAATGTAGTCTGCACTCAGAATGGAATACTTTTAGCCTTAAAAAAAAAAAATGAAATCTTGTCATTTGCAAAAAGATGGTTAAACCCTGAGAATATTATGGTTAAGGGAAATAAGGCAGGCACAGAAAGACAAATACTGCATAATCTCATTTATATGTGGCATCAAAATAAAAAACAAAACAAAACACTAGAATTCATGGAAATAGAGAGCAGAATGATGAATACCAGGGGCTTAGGGAAAGGAGGCAGATTGTGGAGCTATTGGTCGAGGAATACAAAATTTTAGTTAGATGGGAGGAACAAATTCCAGAAATTCATTTTACAACATGGTGACTATAGTTAATAACAATGTATTGTGTTCTTGAAAAGAGCAAAGAGAATAGATTTTATGTTTTCTCACCGCAAAAAAAAGATAAGTATGGGAAGTAGTGCAAATGTTAATTAGCTTGATTCAGCCATTCCGTAATATACACATATTTCAAACCAACCTATTGTACATGATAAACATGTCATTTTTATTTGTCAATTAAAAATAAAGAATTTTAAAAAAAAAGAGAGTGAGGAGGATAAATTAAGAGAAGCTATACTGTGGTAGATGGTTAAGAAGGAGTCTCTAGAGATACATTACATGAATTCCAGTCTTTGAGAACCTTACCTGCTCTGTGACTTTAAAGAAAAACAAAAATAGAAAAGGAAAAAAATGTTACAACAAATACAGAGAGGACCTTAGACTTCAGAAACATTGGCAAAACAGAAGCAATTTAGTATTTAAAGACTAAGTTGCAATTACTAAGCTTACCTAGTTTACTTGGTGTTTTCGCGCTGTTCATGATGGGAACAGCAACTTTCCCACTTGGTTTTATATTTTCAGAGATCATTCTAAATCTTCAGTTACAACATTGTCAAAATTAGGCTTAAAATTGTTTTGTTAGGAAGTTTGGGTACTGCAGAAAAATTCAAGGTTTTGTGTTTTAGAGATCAGAAGCAGACAGTAATTCTGTGATATTTGAATTATCTCCAGGTGCAAAGTATTTTTTTCCTTCTGACTGTGGTATGTGAGGTGGTCATTCATATTGGAAGCATGGCAGGAGTGTCAATTTTCACTTCTACACTTCCTAAATTGTTTTTCTGCTTCCACTACCCACTCGTTTGAATCCTTCTTTATACCACTTCAGAGTCATCTTTTCAAATTAATCTGATAATGCTAGTTCTTTCTGCAGAAATCTCAGGTAACGTCATATAGTTCACATGAGAAAATCCAAACTCCTTGGCCAGATATTGTACCAATCAAGGTTTGGCCTTGACCTACTTTACCTTGGTCATCCCCTGGCACCTCTTCACTTTTCATCTTATTTCCTCTTAGTGAAAACTCTTGTCACTTTATTAACATTGATCTTGCTAAGGTCATGATGATGTTTATTTGTCAAGTCCAATAACTTCTTTTCTGTCCTTATTTTATAAGACTCTTACTGCACTTAACAGTATCAATCATCCTTTTATCAAGATTATCCTGATTCCAGTTTCCTGGGTTTCCTTTTACCTATCTAGTATTTATTTAGTCTCAATTATAGAATTTACTATTTTTTCTTCTTGTATAATTTCCTTTTATATTGCTATTTCCCAGGTGACATTCTGTAACATTTCTTCGTTTATTGTACATATTTTCCCTAGATAATCTTATCCTTTCTCATGGTTTCTGATAATTCATGCTGATGATCGCAAATCTAGGTGTCTAGTCCATGTCTCCAAAAACCAGTAACATTCCTACGTGGAAGCTCTATGAGCACCTTAAGCTCATAATTAACTGGATACATCATCCCTCCACCTTCAACTTTTTTCCATTTTTTAGTTCCCAGCTCACTTGGCAGAAGAACCACTCATGTAGTCACTCAAACTAGAACCTTGAAACTTAACCTTTTCTCTTCCTCATCCCTCTCTATCAATTCTAAGTCCTAACAGTTTTTCCTCTGTGAATATTTCTCAAATCAATTTCCTCATCACCATCTACACACTACTACTAGTTAAGACATCCATCATCTCTTCTCTTCATAGCCTCCTAATTGGACTCTTTACTTTCATCTTCCTTAAACTCATCCTCCTCCATGCTCCTCCTATCAAATTAACCTATTTAAAATCCAGATCTGATTATTTCACTTCCCATTACATGTTGAAGAACTAAAGTTCCTTGCTAATGCTTTTTAACTTATATTTACTCTGTACCATTTTGAACTTTGTCCAAAAATGTCTTTTGATGCCTAGAATAGATCCAATTTATCTAACATGTTACACAAGACTCTCTATAAACTCTTCAGATTTATCTTTAGCCATACCAATCCTAAATGTTCTCCTGGAAATTTGTGCTCTGTTAACCTAAAATTACTAGAGTTAACTTTATACAATATTTTATTTCTTTCCATAGTGCCTTGATTTGTACTTTTCCATTCCTCTGGAATACATTCTTTATCCATCAATGATATCAAACCCTGAGTCAGGCTTGGCTATCTCTTAGTCATTCATTGACTGTTAGCCCAGCCTAATCTCAAGACGTCTCCCCTGCTCCTCCTCACCAGACTGTGATATATGCATTCTAACTCAGTGTCTTCATAGCACTCTGCTATGCCTTTTTCATATTTTTGCATAACTGTATTAAACGTATTACATGACTGATTCCGCCAGCAGTCTATAAGCAGATTCATTCCTGCATATCCAAAGCTAATATAGTCTCTGCCATTTAGGTGTGCTCAGTAAATATTTGTTGAACCAACTTGTAGAGACGCTAAGCTCTTCACTCTTTCATGATCATTACCTCAACTCTCATTCTGTATTCCTTGTGTTTCCCTCTGACTTCTCCTCTCTTCACCACTATGGGACTCAGTTTGGCCTTTGGAGGATTGTCCTGCACCTCCAGGCCTGTTCCTCTACCCCATGGCCCACCCAAACCTTTTGGCTTCCTCTGTGATTGCACTTTCCGCTGTACAACAAAATTAGGATTTGAGGTATGTGCTTGATAATTGGGAGTATGCATTTTATTACATCAAGACTATGTTTTAATCAACTCCAGATCCTTACCATTAAGAAGAGTGCCAGGAATACAGTAAGTACATAGCCAGTGAAGAAACAGTACTCTGACCAGATGGCTTTAATAGGAAAAAAAAATGGTTAAATACTAGAAAACTCTTAGAATAAATTCTAATACTAATTCTAATCAATTTTCATAGATGAATGTATTATAATTACTATCTGACTATCCATTGAAGTTATTTTTAAAAGAGAAGTTTAAAGTGTGAATGTAAGTTTGATGTTACTGTTTTCTAATTTTTCTGTGAACAACATGTTAACATTAATGATAAATGTGTAGCAAAGATTGTATAAAACTATATAACTCAAGACTGCACTTATTTACATGATGTTTCCTGAATTATGCAAATTTTCACATATAACCTATGAATTATTAACCTCTCATTTTGGTCATGAAACATTGCTCTGGCATTCAAAAGCCATAGTTTCTTAGGGTATTTTTATCATCAAGATATTTGCTTAACCATCTCAAATTAGGGAAAGGGTGGTTTTTGATACTTCTAATCTTCCCATATTGCATTTGCTTTTCCCTCAGATGACTTTTAAGTAGTGAGCAATGTTCAATAATTGTGTCACTTTCTTTCAAATTCATTTAGTTTTTTTAAAAACTGACAGATAAAATTATACATATTTATCATGTACAATATGATGCCTTGAAGAACATATACACTGTGGGATGATTAAATCTAGCTGATTAACATATGCGCATCTCACAGTTATCATTTTTGTGGGAGAACGTTTAACATCCATTCTCCTAGCATTTTTCACAAATACAATATGTCATCATTAACTATAGTCACCATTCTGTAAAATAGATCTTTAGGACTTACCCCCCATTTAAATAAAATGTTATATCCTTTGACCAGGATCTTCCCAACCCTGCACCCGCTAACTGCTCCAACCTCTAGTAACCACCTTTCAACTCTCTACTTCTCTGACTTCAACTTTTCAGATTGTACATATAAGTGAGATCATGCTATATTTGTCTTTCTGTGTCTGACTTATTTCACATAATGTCCTCCAGGTTCATCCATGTTGTTGAAAATGGCACGATTTCCTTCTTTTTATGACTGAACAGTATTCTCTTGTGTATATAACCGTATTTTCTTTATTCATTCATCTATTGATAGATACTTAGGTTGATTCTATTCCTTGACTGTTTTGCCTCAATACACATGGGAGTGTGGAAAAAAAAAAAAGAAATGTGATAGCAGAGCTCTAAGAATTTTTAATTTCTGTTTTTAACTAATTTTTTTGTTAAATAAATGATACTGTTTGTGAATTCTTAATAAATATTAATTATAATCAATTCAGTATATGATAGAGTCATAACACTTATCATTTCCTTAAAGAAGCAGTCATTAATAATCTAAATCCAAGGTTAAGTTGCACAAATCATGTAACTCTCATAGCATAAATTTTTATTTGTGATTCTTAAAGATGCACCTTTAAAGATTTAGCCTTTTTTGTTCATCAGTGTCATGACAAGTGGGTAGCAAGGTGCCTGGTTAAGATCTAAGAAAAGCCACAGTTTTCAGGATGATCATTTATTTTTTGGGAGAGTGCCACTCAGGGCAGCTATGTATGTATGTGTTCAATAATACAAAATTCAGAAATGTCTAGATTCCTTGGTGGCATAGTAAGATATGAGAGCAACATAGCATCACATTATATAGTGAAATTTTCTTTCCTCCATGTATATTTTATCTTTCACTTTTATCATAAGCTGTGCTTTCTATTTTCAAGTATTTTGTTGTAGTTCAAATGAAACAGGTTTCCTTGAGAGAAATAACAAAATTGGATCCTTGATGCTTCTGATGGGTATAAATGATACCATTATTCAAGGTTTAAAAGAAATGATCTTTAAGCATAAAGCTGGGATTATTCAATCTGTTCTCACTATTCATCCATTTGCCTAATTAAATCTTGTCTGTAACAAAGTGCTTAGAAAAGAGAATTGCTTACAGAAGATATTTCTTTCTGAAAAATCATACAAACTGGACTCAAGTCATAGGTTAAACTGACTTATTCATTCAATGCATAATGAGAGGAGGGTGTCTTGCTACTTTACAACTGTGAGAGGCATGCAAATGCAAAAGAACATTTTGGTTAAAATATAGCATTTTAGGAACCAAAATAAGTCCAAGCGGGGATGAGGAAGTAGGGAGACTCCTGCACAGTTGCTTTCTGATGGTGCTAAATTCCACTGGAAATTGTACTTTTGGTGTGTACATGCAATATTCAAAGTTGAGTTTACACTTCTCTGTGGCAAATTACGTTCTATTTTTTAAGACACATTTATTCCACATTATGATCAAACTATTACATTTAGCAATCAACATCAAGGGTGCAAAAAAATGTGCATTAAAAACGTTCACTAGAATGCTTTACACAAAACAGAAACTAAAATAACCTGTTATACAATTAGTCACAAATATAATCCTTGAGATTTTGTCCCATACACATGAATATTGTCTAAAATACATCTTCTCTGACAGCAGCGAGGCCCTGTCACCATGTGCCTGGCTGAATTCACAACTGCATTGTAACCTATAGCTTCCTTGTCAGTTCACTGGCTTTCTTCTCCTGCTAATTAAGATCTTCTGCCACTGCCATAGCTACTGCTGCTACTGGAACCACCATGGCCACCTTGGTTTCCTGGTTGGCAAAGTATTGGCCTCCATGACCACAGGAGCCAGAGCTTCCGCCTCCAAAGTTTCCACCCTTCATTCATCCAAAATTTGAAGATTGACTCTTATCATTGCCAAAATTGTTGTAGCTTCCACTACTTCTGAAACTGCTTCCATTCTTACCAAATCCATGATAGTCATCCCCACTGCCACCATATCCACTACCACCACAGATGCCAAAAAAGCCATACAACCACTAAAGTTTCCTCCATGACCAAAGTTGTTATTCCTCCAAAACCACCTCCGTGACCACCACCAAAGCTTTTAGGACCCCTCTGACCTCTTCGACTGGGTGAGGCACTAGCCATCTCTTGCTCTGACAGGGCTTTTCTTACTTCACAGTTGTGGCCATTCACAGTAAGGTATTTCTGAATGACAGCCTTATTTATGGAGTCATGGTCATCAAAGGTTACAAAAGCAAAACCCCTTCTCTCGCCCCTGTCTCAGTTATGATTTCAATCACTTCACTTTCCCTGTACTGTTCAAAATAATCTCTTGAGCGCTGTCCCTCAGTGTCTTCTTTAATGCCATCCACAAAGATCTTTTTCAAAGTTAAGTGGTTACCTGGTCTTTGAGAATCTTCCCTTGAGACAGCTCTCTTTGTTTCCACAACTCTTCCTTTGTGGCCTTGCGTTCATGGCTACATCCACCTCCTCCGCAGTGGCATATGTGACAAACCCAAAGTCCCCAGAGCGCTGGGTGTTTGGGTGTCTCATTACCACACAGCCTGTGAGTGTTCCCCATCACTCCTCAGACTCTCATTAGCTTTTTTTTCAAAGCTCAACCCTCTGATGCAGAGCTTCTGCAGCTGTTCAGGCTCTTTCGAAAACTCTGACTTCGACATGACAACAGTGGCAAGGGAGACTTTAACGATGCTTTCTCGGCAGCGTCCATGGGCGAAAAGGGCAAATTACACTCTAATTAAGCCACTTTACATTTGCGAATTAGAAATTTTCAAAAGGCCGAAATTGTTTTTCTTTCAATTAGTGATTGTGCAGTTTTCTCTCCTTTTCATAGATGTAGCTGTGGAATTACTTAATTGCTGATGTTAGAAGCTCCGTTGTTGCATGAATTAATTAATTTCTGTTTAAAAAGCACATTATGTTTTTTGTCTTGCAGGCACTTTTCATGTCTGTCTTCTAAATACATGTGCCCTGGTGTCCCTGCTGTCATGAGCACCTTGCTGGCTAATATAAATGCTTTTTATGCTCACACAACAATTTCAACAAATGTACAGGTTTCTGCTTCAGATCGATTTGCTGCTACCAACTTTGGTGTAAGTATAATCTTTTAAACTTTAAAATTCCTAGTAGCTTATGGGAGTTACATTTCAAGAGACTTTGAACTTAAGATATTCTTGGAATCTTACCACAGAAAGGACATTTTAGGGAATAGCATAATGGGCTTCAGCTCAAAGTTCATTTGAAAACTTTTTAGTAAATTAACTTTGACATTCAATAGGAATTTTCATTAGATTGAATCTTCATATCTTAAAGGATCTTTTTCAATGAGGGAAAAACATACATTTTATAAGAGAATGCTGGGACTTTATAGGGAATTCTCAACGTATGCGAATTTGGTATTCAACATTTCAGATTCACTGTCTTGTAGATACAGTTCCCTAGTCAGTGTGAGCTTGGCTGCCTTCTCTGGAACATATTAGGCTCCATTTGCCCTTCCTATTGGTTCCTTCTGGTACTGATGGATAGTGGCACATCCTCTAAGTAAAACATAGTAGGTGTTTAAGGAGCCTAAGAAAAACAATCTGTGCCTAATTAAGGCCGTCCATCTGACATATGCAAAGACATCAAGAATGCATTGAAAAGTAGAAATTCAGGCTGGGCGCAGTGGCTCATGCCTGGAATCCCAGCACTTTGGGAGGCCGAGGCGGGTGGATCACAAGGTCAGGAGATCGAGACCATCCTGGCTAACACAGTGAAACCCCGTCTCTACGAAAAATACAAAAAATTAGCCAGGTGTGGTGGCAGACACCTGTAGTCCCAGCTACTCGGGAGCCTGAGGCAGGAGAATGGAGTGAACCTGGGAGGCGGAGCTTGCAGTGAGCCGAGGCCGCGCCACTGCACTCCAGCCTGGTGACAGAGCAAGACTCCGTCTCATAAAAAAGAAAAAACAAAGAAAAGTAGAAATTCAGGGAATCAAAGGAGCCCCAAGAATTCGTCTGTTGCATCTATCATTGTAACTTTCTCTACAAGTATACTGTAACTGAAATTGGCAAGACTGGAAATAGGATGTAAATTAAGAGTATTTCTAGTGAAGTCGTAAGAGTCAAAATTAAAAATTAGTGGAGATGGAGAACAGAGGATAGATACCAAAGTTTTTCAGGTCATAAAATCAACAGCCTCAATAGCATTTGGTATGTTTGGGGACATGGACAGAGAGGGAAGAAGATGCCTGGAACTATTCCCAGGTTTCTGGTCAGGGCAAATGGGTAGGCAGTAGCACTGTTCAGTAATCCTGTGAGACAGGTTTTTTGTTCTCATTTTTTTTTTCATGGAGGAAACTAAGATCAATTGTGGGAAAATGATTTTTCATGGCACCATATTGTTTCCACTGTACTTCCAATTTAGTTCACTGAATATATTTTTGTTACAGAGTATATTGTTTAGAACTCAAATTTTGAGTTATGTGTCATAGAAAAGAAACAGTTGAGACACAGCAAATAAAAGGGCGAAAGAAAACACAGTAGGGAAAAAGATGTGTTCCTGTGTTTACTCTTTTTCTGTCCTTTTCCTCTAAGAGAGAAGTGCACGTGAGGTGTATGAAGTGAATTAGAATAATCAAAGGAAACTAAAATTGCTATTTAATGCCAAATCAAATAAAATGCCAGTAAAGACTACTCTTTGGGTTAGGAGTTACGGAGTTTCTGTTTTTATTGAAATTTAGCATGTCACTTTGGTCATAAAAGCCTCAGTTCCTCAACACGTTCAGTGAAGAAGATAATTCTTACTTTAACATGTTTCTCAAGTTTAAAATAATGATAAAATGAGATACAAGATGGCAAGCCAGTTGATAAAAGTTAAAAGTGTCATTGCATAAAATATGAGGATTTTGTCTTTCCTGCCTTACCTACAGTGTAACCTACAGTATCAGCTACTTTTGTTAGACAGATTGACTCTTGCAGAAGCTGGAACCAAAGAACGCTCCCTAACCAGCTCAACGAACTCCTGTTGTTACCAAATACCAGATCATAGAACAGTTTTGTTATAAAAACCTCATCTTAGTAACAGCACATGTCGTCTTGGGATTTTCACCTATGATGTAAAACATTCTGTGCTATGAAATTGTTTTGCTTCTAATATTCCGTCTGTGTATATTGTGAAGAATAAGTCAACATCGTGGAACATTGAGCCTTTCTCCCTCTGAGAAAGATGTGTGTAAGCGATTAATATCCACCATAAAAACTACCTGGAGGAAAATTAGATAACATGCTCCTTTTCTTCCTGCTGCCCCAAAGAAGAGAGAGCAGATTGATTTCAGCACATTTTAGTATTTCAGTGGCAATGTAGTTATAACAAACTTCATTTTGTAAATCCAATAACTTATTATAGAATAGGACCAAAAGAAAGAGAAATGTTTCTTCAAACTACATCATGAAAAATTGGTGATTTGGTATGTAAATTTGACTATATTTTTCTAGCTATTGAAAATAATGCCATTTGATGAGTAAAATATACTGAAGTATATATCCTGCCTCTACATTGGAGCCTCAGGTTTTTATTCACCTAACTATTAAAGCTGATTCTGTCATCTGGGACTCAATGACAATTATATGCTCCCTTCTTGATCCTTTTCAAAGGTACATAACCCACACATTTTGAGACTCCAAAAAATAAACCAGTGGAAAAAGCTTTCTTACCTATGAGAATTGTAAAACAAGTCTTTAAGAAAACCATTACACATTTAGACCTTTTCATGTATAAATCTTATTTGAAATCATGATGTGGATGAAACATGTTCAAAAATAAAGTGAAAAGGACAGAACCCTTGGGTGTACAGAAGAGATGCAAGCAAAGTTTATCCAGGAAACTGGCTAGACCAATTGGATGACAATGATTTTTTTTAAATGTGATTTTATCTCACCACTGCGCTCCAGCCTGGGAGACAGAATGAGACCCTGTCTCTAAAAAAAAAAAAGTGATAATGTAAAAGATAAGGTAAACGATTTTGGGAAAGGGGTAGTATATAATATCATTAACTGTCATAGAGAGTTCAAGTAAAATGGAGAATGAAATTAACCCACTGAATTTGGCAAGCAGAAGATCATCAGTCAGTGAAGCAATTGTGGTTGAAGCCTGATTTCATGAAGTTTGTTCAGTGAATGGCATAGAACAAGCTTGTCCAACCCATGGCCTGTGGGCCACATGCAGCCCAGCGTGGCTTTGAATATAGCCCAACACAAATTCGTAAACTTTCTTAAAACATTATGAGACTTATGCATGATATTTTTATTGCTCACCAGCTACCATTAGTGTTAGTGTATTTTATGTGTGGCCTGAGACAATTCTTCTTCTTCCAAAGAAGCCAAAATATTGAATATCGCTGGCATAGAAGCACAGTGATATAAATTAAAGCTCAATTATTCACTAAAATATGATACAGTCATTCAAAATCAGGTTTTTATGGAAGAGGTTCTATAATTGAGCAACACCCATGATATAATGATAAATGAAAAAAGTATGCTAAAAAACTCTCTATGCAATTTAATTCCAACACTGAAAACACACACACACACATACACACACTCACACACACACATACAGGTTTAGAGATGAGACTGGAAGGAAATGTGCTAAAATACCAATGATATAGCCACCTGGTTGGATTATAGCTGACATTTTGTTGGTTTTGTTTTGTATTAATCTTTATACAACAGTCTTTTTGTTTTTATTATACTTTAAGTTCTGGGGTACGTGTGCACAACGTGCAGGTTTGTTACATAGGTTTACTTGTGCCATGTTGGTTTGCTACACCCGTCAACTCATCATTTACATTAGGTATTTCTCCTAATGCTGTCCCTCCCCTAGCCCCCAACCCCCGACAGGCCCCAGGGTGTGATGTTCCCCTCTCTGTGTCCATGTGCTCTCATTGTTCAACTCCCACTTATGAGTGAGAACATGTGGTGTTTGGTTTTCTCTTCTTGTGTTACTTTGCTGAGAATGATGTCTAAAATTTTTTATAAAATACCTTAAGTCTGTATTAACTTTATAACAAAATTCTGAAAGAAAGGTTGAAATTGGGTGAGGAAATAGACTATTCTTTCAAGGAACTTAAGTGAGAAGATAAAAAGAGAGATTGGGCAAGAGTAAGAAGGTTTTTCCATATAAAAAGAGACTTTATTTTTATTCTCTGCTTGGGTAGGGATTTTTAAACTATTTAATAAGGTAAATATAAACATGTTTATAGTGTTAGGAAAGGAGTTAGTTGCAAGAGTGAGGTTGCGAATTTCTCAGATGGGAGAATAAGTGACTATAAGTACTATCTCAGAGGAAAGGAAGGAAGTGTAGTCATGAGGGCAGAAGGAGAGGCTAGCCTTTAGCACAAGAAAGGACAAGCTCTGCTCTGAAATTCGAGGAAATAGTGTGAGAGTACTTGCAGAGAACACTAAGCTTTTGATATAGAAGTGAAAAGTTGGGGTAGTTGTACCTTATTTTTAGTCCTTCTTTAAAGTTGTCTGGAAGGCCAAGAATTGCTCATTTACAAAACAAGGGCTGTGAAATGGTTGCAGAGGGGAAGAGGGTGGTAAAAGTTTGGATAAGCTACTGAGGGGAATACAAAAAAGAATGTTTCAGGGACATGTAAAAAAAAATTCTTAGTAAAGCTAAAAGTGTCATTTGCTGTTGGGCACTATAAATTTGTTGTCACAATTCTTGTCACCGTGAGACTTTCTTAGGGTGTGTCAGCATTCTGACGCTGATCTATGAGGAGATATAGCCGATTGTTGGATTGACTCTAGGCTGAAATTTTGCAGAAAAGAGGCCATGGGAAGGTAAGGAAATTCATATAAAGATAATGGGGTGAAGGTAAAGTGATTTGCCGTTAGCTCTAGTTTTTGGTAAGTGGAACCATGAGAAGCATGATGGATAGCAAGAGAGAAGGAGGGGAGAAGTGAGGAAAGGGACAGAGAAAGTGGAGGAGAGAAAACAGGCAGAGACAGAGGATTGTAGGAGGAACGTATTAATAGCACCTTTCAGTTAACATTTGGAAAGGGAAGTCTCAGGTCCAAAAGGTAACTCAGGGAGTAGATTGTTGAAAATTGATTGTAGAATAGTGGTATGCTACAGCTGGCTGGTACCTGCTCATGAGAACTGATTGGTAAATTTTCAGGAATATTGCAAGCTGGTTGTTAAACACAGCCATCCTTGAAATTGGACATATTAAAAGTATTTATAACATTAAAGTTAGCAAATGCTAAAAATCAAGGCTTTTTGCTTTCAGAGAGCCACTTTACCAGCACATCACTGAGTGTAAACGCTATTTGGAGTCCAGACAAATAACTTTATTAGATAAAGTGTCTCTATGTGTGTTGAAGGCACTCATGGGTTGATCAGGAGTTGAAAAGGAACAAAGCTCCATGAGGTGGGAAGCAGTCAATATTTTAATTTTGAAGGTGAAATTTCCTAAAGAGGAAATATATTTAGTGAATTATCTTGAAATACAAGTATCAAATAAATCAATAGTAAAATTGATATTTTTGAGCTTTTTTTTAACTTGAATATATACATGCTCAATGTATATAACCAAGTATAAGTGATATTTTTATTGACTAACCAACCTTATAATATTTTCTTTCAGGACATTTTTGGCTGCATTTTCTTTGATCACTTCATATGACAAAAAAATGAAATATTATTTTTATAATTTTCTTTTACTTAGCAGAGTTGACTTTTTTAAATGAACACCTTAGAAGAGTTTGTTTCACTTTCACAATGCCACATGCATTTTAGTAATTTTCACAAAATTTGGGAAAACACCAATTTTTTTTTATATGTGATGTAAAAGCAAAAATTACAGCTGACAAAGTTGAACAGGCAAAGTGAACTTTATTCAAGGCTATCGCAATAGGGGAGAGAGGTCAGAGCTCAGTTAGAGCTCACTTCCACTGAAATGAAAGGCAGGACTAAAATAAGGAGAAAGTAGTGAAGGGTGATAGTGGAGAGGTTGATCAATGGGATGTAACCAGTGCACTGAGTAATTCTCAGTTTGCCATTTTTTCTTCTGTGATTAGGCCATCTTCGTTTGCTAATTACAGCCTTGGAAGTTAGGCTCCTATCTTCCCAAGGAGGGTCAGAGGTAGGAGTGCTCTCTCCTTGATGATTACATTTCAAAGGGAAGGCTCCCAAGTCTTTCAGGAAGACATTCTTGGATTATGAAACCAGCAAGAGGCTTTACAAAATATTTCCATGTGAAGGGGCAGAAAAAGAATTTACAGTTAAAAGTTTTCTAAATAAAATGCTTTAAGAAAACGGAGGTTGAGACCTAGAGTCAGGAAGAAGCCTGTCTAACCAGGCTGAGGGGAAGTTAAGGATGTCTTCATCAGTGAACAATAACATTTCAATGCTTTTCAAGTTTTCCTGTGAAGGGACTCTTTAAATATACTTTGAATTGGTGAAATTTATTAATTATTTTGTCATTGAAAGCATCATTTTAGTGGTATTCCATAATTGTATGATATTTCTCTTGGTATCAGAATTAATCTCAAATCAATAAGAGCTGTAAATGTATGTCCAGTATGTTCATATGTCTAAGACTAATTGAATTATTTTAAAATTATCAAAATTGCCTATGCATTACTTCTGTTTGAAATGTCTTTCTTAATGAATTGCTGTTTTTGGTATGATCTGGAAAAAAAGTATTACAATTTGCTTGTTGTGTTCTGAATTATTTTTATCTTATTCCCGAAAATTTTACAAAAATCTAAGATAGCATGAATACATGGCTAGCTTCTCCCAGGGATGCTGAAGCAGGTGAGGGCTGAGGAGCTTAAGCATCATTAGCTTCTGGTTAAATTCATCCCTGCTGTTGAAGCCAGACTTTGAGAAAGAAAGGAAGAAAATAATGAGAGAAGCTGAGAGTGAAGCAGAGGTTATCATACTCCTTCCTTACAAGAGCTTTTGCTTCCACAGTTCCCCAAATCCTGGTGGGAACTTCCTGAACGTGCACAGTCAGGGGAGCAACTGCCTCTTCCCCCTGCCCGTGGGCCAAATGCAGTCCACCAACTCACCAACTGGTTTTGTAAGGCCCATAAGCTAAGAATTTTTTTTTTAATATTTTCTAATGTTGAAAAAAAATTTTAAAGACTGTTATTTTGTGACACATTAAAACTACCTAAAATTCAAATTTTCACATTCATAAATCAAGTTTCACTGGAAAACAATCATGCCTATTAGTTTACATATTGTCTCTGGCAGCTACTGTGCTACAGTGTCAGACTGAATACTTGAGACAGGGTTGGCAAAGTGAAAAATATTTCCTAACTAGCCCTTTGTAGACAGTTTGCCAATCCCTGGTCTAGCTATTCTGGTCAACTAATTAAACCAAGTTGGGGTTTTTTTTGCTTGGATTTATCTTTTATTTATTTTTAAAAATTTATTTAAATTTCTAATTGGATACATAATAGTAGTACATATTTATGGGGTACAAGATAAATTTTGATACATGCATACGATATGTAATGATAAAATCAGAATAACTGGAATATCTATCATCTCAAGCTTTTATCATTTCTTCATGTTGGGAGTTTTCCACTTCCACTCTTTTAGTTATTTTGAAACACACAACCAATTATTGTTAACTATAGTTGCCCTTTGTGTTACCAAACACTGGATCTTATTCTTTCTAACTGTATTTGTGAACCTATTGTAATATTTATTATTATTTTTATTATTGATTTGCCCCTACTAGAGATATGTGGACCTTATTTAATAAAAAAACTGAATAATGTGGCAGTTTTAGATATTGTGCCATGTCCCTCGGGGAAACATTTTTTAATCACACAGTCTTTCGTTATTCCTCAAATCACACCCTACAGGCAGTAGGCCTCCTCTGCTCTGCAAAGGCAATCTCACTCTAGTTAAATAGAAATTGTTGTAAATAAAATGAAATTTCAGGCTGTCCTGCTGTTTAAAGAATCTCTGTAAAAATTCAATCAGCAGCGTACTTTTAATTTCACATCACCTGATGTTGTTCTGGATTCAGTGACAAGAAGCCCAGCAGTTTTCTTCACAGTTTTCTATTTTCCTTGAACATAAATTTTCCAGCTGGGCACCGAAGACTAGGTAGGGAAACCAAATGTGTGGATTGTATCAGTCAGAATTCTGTTCAACTGCATGAAACAGAAACTCACTAAATACATTTAACTTAATAAGATTTCCCCCTTTGCTCCCCAACCCATGGAAACTAAGTTCAGACGTAAGGAATTCAGAGCTGGTATAGCTACTCAGTATTGTGATATTTTAAAAGAGTGGGCAGTAGGGTTAGGATGGATGTAGGCAATCCTTTTTTTCTCCGTTCATTCTTTCCATTTTCATCTAATGGGCATGAAATAAGTGCTCTATCTTCTGGAGCCTATTAGAGTTTTAGGTGGAAAAAGGGAAGAAGCACAAAGGGCAAAAGTTAAAAAGTCTGAAAGGTATACCTAACAAAGAATTATACAGCAAACACTAATGTAATAAACACTACCTGCTAAGCACTCTTTTTAAATATTTCAAAACAGTAAGTTGTTGGTGGTATGGTAGCTGGGTCTATTTGATTTAATAAGCTGTCTACATCTCATTGGCCAAACCATGTCATGTGGTCATCCTCGGGGGAAAAGGGCTCTGAGAAGGTGAGCATTTCATATGGGCACATTTGACATACGACATTCTTTTAGTAAGAAGCAGTGGAAGAATGGATATTGGGCAGACAATCAGCACCATTTGCCCCAGTGAGTATAAGAGGGCCAATGATTTGGGCCATAGTATGGTTGATCAGTCACTTCAACCATCTTGATGATTTGTGCCAATCACAGAGATAACATGAGGCATCCAGAGATGTGATACGAATCGCACTCACTTTGATAACCATCTGAATGATTAACTTTACTGTGGCCTAAACTAATTATTTTAGTGGTTCTCTTTTTCTATCTGGATTGAGGGCCACCAACCCAAATGCATGGAAGTTGGAGAGTTAAGAAAGGGCTGCATAGTTCGCCTCATCCCCTGGGAAGGTATAATGGAGAGTGGCAGAGAAAGATCTAAGACGTTCAACTCATCTGTATTTTCTGTAGCTTTGCTGGGATAAAGGGTCTTAACCTGCCTAACCAGATTGCATGCTTCTGGAAGGCAGGACTTATTTCTCAGGCTCCTCTATTGCCTCCACAGAGGTTAACACAGAGATGATACTCGAATTTTCTTCACTGATGTATAAATCTGATGATGGCAGTTCATTCAGAAAATTGGAGTTTCAGCTTAGGAACAGTTTACCACCTCCTGTTAATATTCAGCTCACTCCATCAAGATCAGTGACTTATATACCCCATAAATCCACCTCCTATGTGAAACTACTGGGAAAAGTTTTCATTTTTGTCAATATCCTCCAAAGTGCAATTTGGTGTTTACAGAATATTAATGTTGGCAGGGATGTTTTATGTCATTTAATCTTACCTCTCCCATTTTTTTTTTTTACTTTTGATGAGAAAACTGCAATTCAGAATAGTGGAGTGTCTACCTCTAAGGTTCGCATGTGTGACTTTTGTGTTTTGATTTTGTTTTTATTTAATCCATCCAACTTTAACCATACACTTAATAAGAGAAAAACTCTTTATTCTCACCATCTTCAAATACTTCTGTGAAGAGGACAGTTCAACACTGATACTGCATCAAGTGGAAGCAACGGCAGTTTTTTGGCTGCATTTTTATACTAATTTTAGCACTAAATCATACACAGCCTTTAAAAGCAATTGATCCTTTCAGATTATAAAGTCTACATTTGCTTCCAAAAAGAAAATTTTTTTGAAATTGGTTTTGACAAAAACAACACCTGCTCCCACTTCCGTAGGAGGGAAAAGTGTAAAAAACTGTAATATATTGTCTGGAGAAGGGGCATGAAGTACAGGAATAAAAAGAAGAATGGGTTGCATTTTCTCTTGCTGATACGTTGTATTGTTGTGAATTATTCCACATAGAGAAATGTACTGGCAATTTATTTGTCTGATCTCTTTCTACCAAATGCAAGTCTCTAGATACTTTGTTAGAACAATTACACATTTCTCATTCATCATAGAGAGGAGGAAGTATGACTTATTGAAAAGAACATGAATTTGGTATCAAAGAGACCTGAGTTTGAATCACTGCTATGCCACATAGTAACTTTATGATCTTGGACAAGTCATTAATATATCTGATCCTTTCTATAAAATAGAGACAAAACTCAGAATTATTATGAGGCCTCTAGAGTGGTCATTTATTTCCATTCTCCTATTTTGTGTTTGCTTTGTACAGAGGGAAAAATTCATAAAACTACTGGACCAGTTGCATAACTCTCTGAGGATTGATCTGTCAAAGTATAGGGTATGTAGAAATTTACTTGCATAAAAGAAAACTGCTGTGTTTGGTTTAGATAATTTCTTGCTATGTAAAAATCACCCATCATGGAATAGAAAAATAAAAATATTGATCTCAGGTGCTGTCACCCTTAGAAATCATCCATTAGGTCTCCTTTGTTGTTCAGATTCTTTACCCTACATAGACTACAACAATACTCTGTGTGTGTGTGTGCGCGCGCACATGCAGCTTTAATTTTGTAATTTCTAAAATAGCCATCAGATTCAATGACCCTCAGCTAATTCATGAAGTAGACTATGGCCCAGTCCTCATTCTGAAAGCTCATCGTTTGTTAGTGAAATATTCCGCTGATACTTCCTCAATTTCTGAGCTTCCTACTTAATTTACTGCTTCATTCTCTTTCCTCCTGGATTAGGGTACCAAGAGTACCATGTGCTCTTGCAAAGTTGTACAGAATTCATTGTCAACAATTCTACATATCACCTCCTGGGGAAACACATACACATACCACAAATATATTCATGTATATATGTGATAAATATACACACATATAATTTTAGTTACAAAATATTTTAGTTACAAAAATTTAGTTACAAATTTTAGTTACAAAATGTCTATGATGATAACTAATACATGCTCTTATATCTTACATTCTTTAACAATTTATCCTATACATCTTTTCTTATTTGAACTTATCTATCTCCTATGCATTCATTTTTTATTAGTCTCTTATTGACAGATACTTTAATTGCATGCTTATGGAAGTTATAATACCAAATTTAATTTGGTATTATTTCATATTGGTTATTTCATGTTGGGTCTGGGGCCAACATAATGAGAAGAGGACAACCATTAAGCTATTGGGAGAGATATTTGGGGGCAACAAGGGCCTGAAGTCACCTCATCATAGGCATACTAACCCTGTTCAAGTTCATGAATATCTCATAATTAGCTGTGGGTTTCCTAATGGCTCTTTAGAAAAGCATGTTAATAGGTGAAATTGACCAAAGTAAAAATTCTTTCTTAGTTCAAACATTTCATAATTATAACTTTTCATTCCTTCAAATTATGAACATCTGTATTTTCAAATGATACTTCTCATCAAATCTTGCTAAAAGAAACCTTTTATTAAAATCCATAGTGTTTCAGGAAAGACTATATGATGCAAACTTATTTTTTTAACTTTTAAAGTTTTTTGTGACTAAAAGTAAATGCAGCACATGTATAATTTCTGAAGTATTTTTTATAAAAATACTTATCTTGAGAAAATCATGAAAAATTTTTCCTATGTATGCTACACTTCTTCCTTTTAGTAGCAAGACTATTTTAGAAGCAAGCATTAATAACATCATAACATTTTAATAATGATATTGTTTTGCATTTATTGCATTGTAACTATAAATAGAAGAGTGCAGCTTTCCAAAAGTATAAAAATATAATATTTCCAAATTGTTTATATTCTATAATGTTTTATGATAAAAATGTTTTAAGAATACTTTAGGGGTATTTTAAAAATTGTATACAGTTTACTTTCCAATTTCTTTTATGAGAAGCTAATTTTAGTTTATTTTCCCACTGGAGATTTACTACTGACGACCTTATCCATTTTCTGTTTCCTGATTAACCAGGAAAACTTTCCTGCAAGCAATACTGAAAGACTGCAAGACCTGAAATCAACTGTTGACCTGTTAACAAGTATCACCTTTTTTAGGATGAAGGTATCTCATTTTATTTCTGTCACTGTTTTGGTGTGACATAGAATACATTCATCCCCTGGTAAAGTGTTGCTTTACCCTCCTCTTGATCAAGTACTGTGTCAACCCCATCGATTAAGCTGTACTATCTTTGCCTGAACTCAATGAATCTTCCAATATAAGGTATAGTGAAGAAGAGATTATCCTAGACATTTAAAATACTCTGATACATTTGGCTCTAATTTAGTTCTCAGTCAAATCTGTCTTAGATAGAGCTCTCTAGTAAGTGGATGTGGCACTTAAAAAATTTCCAAAGAATGTTAAATGGAAATGGACTTCACTTCTAATTTTAGTTTTAACTTAGATGTTTTGCTGACTTTTTTGCTACAAGAAAGTGGCTTACTCTTTTAAGTTTACCACAATTGTGGCAACTTCCATTTTCAGCACTAGGAATGTCTGTGTAGGAATATATTTGATCACCTATCTATTGGTATCATTGGCTAGGCCCTACAAACCAGGGATTTCTTAGATATATCATTTCTGCTTTAATTGCAAGTTCTCTGCAGTCATAGTTCTGGCCTGCAGTGCAACTTATGTGAAGCATTTTCAGAAACTACTTGCCAGGCTATGGGCTAAAATATATGCTTTTTGAAAGAGAGTATTGCGATGCTTATTCAGAAAATTCCTAAATAGAGACAATTTTTTTTCTTTGCATTTGCCCATAATTTTTTTCACTAGAACCTCTAAAAGTGGCATTTTGTAATGAAAGAGAGACACGAAGGGAAACCATACTATATCAGTGCTCATTTAGATTCTTTAAAGTTGAATTAAAATTCATTTGGTTTAAAATCAGGCTAACTAGGTGACTAGGATAAATAGAATTTACATCAGTTCTAATCTACTGTCAGTAGCTACTGGAACAATGTGCAGATAATGATGGCAAGACCCAATCAAGTTGACTTAGATTGACAGGTGACATCTGCCATTGACACTGAGGAGTGAGGAATGGGAGTGAGGGTGGGGCGTGCCAGCACAGTGCTACCCATCTGCCATGCCTCCTTGATTAAAAACACTATCTCCTTAAACTTGTAACTACTCTTCCCCAACCCTCACTACCAGCTGATGACTTCGCTCCCTATTTCAATGAAAAAAAAAAAAAATACGAGGAAAGAAAGAGGAGCATCCTCAAGCTCCAATCACACACTCCCACCACCTACCCCAGTAGGTACTTCCTTGCATGTGTCCACATATTCTTTCTTTTTTACTATTGATAAGCCATCTGTTTTCTTAGAAAATGTGGTCTCTTCTACTTGTGCAATTGATTTTGTCTTCTCTTGTGCACTAAAATACTGGTCCAGCAATCCTCTCCATTTTCCTGAATTGTCAGCTTTCCCCTATGTACGTGCTATTGATTTTACAGTCTTCAAAATGCCACTTGGCTTCACTTTCTTTTATAGCTACTACCCCAGTTCATTTCCCTTAATAGCAAAAGTCCTTGAAATTGTCATCCATACATTTCCTTCCAGTTAATTTCCTCATATTATCCTTTGAACAAATTTTCTTCTCCTGTTATCCTTTTTTCTCATTGCAGAGAGTAAAAATCACTCTTTTGTTGCACAGTCCTATTAGTTTTGATAAACGTGTAGTTATATAACCACCAGAGCAATAAGATATAGAACAGTTCCATGAGCCTACACAATTCCCTTGTGCTACACCATTGTTGTCAACCCTTCTCCCACATGCTGGTAACCACTGATTTGTTCTTTGCCTATAGCTTTGCCTTTCCTAGAACATCATGTAAATGAAATTGTACACAATGTACCATAACACAACAGAGATTCATTGGTGTTGAGTGTATCAACAATCCACTACTGTTAATTGCTAAGTAGTAATTCTTTGTTATATATGTACTACCAATTTATCCATTCCCTCACTGACAGATATCTGAGTTATTTCCAATTTTGGTTTATTACAAATAAAACTATTTTAAATAAGCGTGGGATTATAGTTGTAAACATACATTTTTATGTTCCTTGGGTTAAATCCTCAGCAGCAGCGTGTGAAAGTCCCAATTCTTCTACATCCTCTAGCAAAACTCTTGGGATTTTCCATGTTATGTATGTATGTATGTATGTATTCTAGTAGAAGTGATGTTGCATTATCTTAATGTATTAATTTTATTGGTCTACAAATTAATAATATTGAGAATTTTGGGGGGTTGACTTGCTATCTGAATATCTTCTTTTGTGAAGAATGTTGAAATTTTTACCCATATTTGTTAGCTGGCTTTCTTACTATTAAGGGCAATTTAATTTTAATTATTTTAAATTGATAGATCAAATTGCATGTATTTGTTGTGTACAACATATTGTTTTAAAATATATATACATTGCAGGATGGCTAAATCTAGCTAATTAACATATGCATTACCTCACAAAGTTATCATTTTTGTGAGGAGAATATTTAAAATCTACTTTCTTGCATTTTTCAAGAATACAATAGTCTTGAGTTTTGAGAGTTTTTATATGTTTTGGATACATTTTTTTTGGCAGATATGTGATTTGCTATTATTTTTGCCTTGTTTGTGCCTTGTCTTTTAATTGTCTTTAAAATATATTATATAGCAAGTTTTAAATTTTGGTCTACTTTATCATTTTTTTTTTCTAATTATGGATAATGCTCTTGGTTAAACCAACATCACAAAGAGGTTTTTTGGTGTGTTTCTTCTGAAAGATTGGTTTTACCTTTTATATTTGGGCATATGTTTTATTTAGAATTTTGGGGATTTTTTTGGTGGTTGTTTTTGTTTGGTATAAGGTATAAAGTGTGAATCAAGGATAACATTTTACATATTTATGTTTAAGAGTTCCAGCAGCATTTATTAGAAAGATTTTCTTTTCTCCATTAAATTGTTTTTGGTATTATTATAAAAAATTAAATTGACCATATATGTATGGGTCTATTTCTGAACTCTCTATACTGTTCAGTTGTTTGTACATCCACCACTACCATCCTATCTTGATTACTGTGACCTCATAGCAAATCATAAAAAAAAGATAATGTGCATCCCACCTCGTTTCTTTATTTTTCACAGTTGTATAGGTGATTATCATTCTTTCTAGGATTTTAATTGAGATTTCATTTCATCTATAGATCAATCTGGAGAGAACTGACATTTTAACAATATTAAAACTTCAACTCTGTCCTTAGTTTTTGGCCACACTGCAATCAGACTTTTACTCTCTCACTTCCCAAAAATAAGTTGTCAACATCGCATGTTATATTTCCCTCTTATACCATTAGTTCTTGTGGGGGTGGGCGGGGGCTCTCTACTGCTTTATTCTTTCTCATTTGTCTGTTGTCACAGATTTAGAATTATGTAAGATTTAACCGGATTTATTTCTTGGACCTCTTCTCTTCACCATCCATACTCAACCAGTGTTGTTTCTTTACATTCTTCTGTAAGATAATAATTTCCAAATTTATATCTCTAACCAGAACTTTTCCACAACTGTAGATTCATTTTTCCAAATACCTTCTTGAAATTCATGTATATGCCTAATAGGCTTCTTAAACTGTTCAGAATTGAGCTCCTGAGCTCCCATCCACAGTTTTTCCCATTTAAATTGAAGTCACCTCCCTTATAACAGTTGCTCAGGCTAAAATACTGGGGACAACTGGAGTCAGTTCTCACACAAGTCATCCAGTCTGTCAGCAAATCCTGTTTGCTCTTTTTTTCTAAAATTTACTGGAATATGATTTCTTCTAATAATTTATAATCCTACCACCTTGATCAAGCATCATCTTCTCTAGACTAAATTTTAACATTATTCTCATAATTGGTCTTTCTATTTTTTTCATAGCCCACTTTAAGGCAGCATAAGGGAGCCTTATAAAGATAGTTATTTTGCTAAAATTACACCATTTTGCTCTTATGCTTAAACTATCCAATTCCTTCCCACCTCACTAAAAGCTAAGATTCTTATAATCGTCTATATGTAGTTTCCCCTTGTTCTCACCCTACATCTTCGTTTACCATTGCTGTTTATTGTATTAGTTCTATTCCATTGAAACACTTCCTATCCTTCTTCTGTTTTACGTTTCAACATGCATCATCATGTAATGTATCTTATATATTTATTTTGTTTATTATCTACTTGAACTTAAGCCCATGAGGAAAGGGATTTTTATTTCTATCGTTCATTGCTGTATCACCATTATCTGGCATATAGAAAGCGATAAATATTTGTTGAGTGATGGAATGGAATGAAATCAAAGAATGCATGAACACTATTAACTGGTCACATTAAGTGTTTTTATTTGAGTGTTTATAACCATCATCATTTTCAATAAGTTTTTATATCAGAAAGTTGTAATGTTTACACATTTAAAACCACATGGTAAGAAGACATTTACTGAACATAGAAAAAGCAACTAAAAGTCTTTATGGAATATATATTTGAGTAGTTTATACTAGATTACAATGTGTTATTGTTGCATTTGAGAAAATGAGTGTCTGTCTTTGTCTGTCAGGTTCTGGAGCTGCAAAGCCCCCCAAAAGCAAGCATGGTGGTGAAAGACTGTGTAAGGGCTTGCCTGGATTCTACATACAAGTATATTTTTGACAATTGCCATGAACTCTACTCCCAGCTAATAGACCCGGTAAGAAAATATGTATGTCTTTTATAATCCCCACTTTTGTTTCTAATATCTGTTTCAATACATTTAGCATGAGAGTAAATAGAAAAGTATGTTCATTTAATTTCATATTAACTGCAAATTTGAAAATTTTCATATCTTTTCTTCACATTTGAATATCACCTTCTCATACATGAACTAATTCACTCCTTACAATAACTTTGTGTAGTAAAGGCACATATTGTTTAAGGTTTTAGCTGAAGAATCAGTTTCAGAAGAATGAAGAGATTTTCTCAAGGTCACACAGTGGGTAGGTGGAAGATTTGGGACTACACATTAGGATTCCAACTCTCGTTTCTATGTTCTTCCCCTAACTCACACTGCCTCCCATATCATTTTATTTCATTTATTTATTTTTTGAGAAGGATTCTCACTCTGTCACCCAGGCTGGAGTGCAGTGGCGCAATCTCAGCTCACTGCAACTTCTGCTTCCTGGGTTCAAGCAGTTCTTCTGCCTCAGGCTCCCCAGTTGCTGGGATTACAGACATGAGCCACCATGCCCAGTTATTTTTTTTTTATTATTTTTAGTAGAGACGGGGTTTCTCCATGTTAGCCAGGCTGGTCTCGAACTTCTGACCTCAGGTGATGCGCCCGCCTTGGCCTCCCAAAGTGCTGGGATTACAGGCATGAGTCACCACCCCTGGCCTATGTGTTAATTTATTAAGAAATATTTCAAAAACACAATTTAAATCAAAACCACAATGAGATACAATCTCACACCAGTAGTAATGGCTATTATTATTATTTTATTATTTTAAATTTTTATTTCCATAGGTTTTTGGGGAACAAGTGGTATTTGGTTATGTAAGTAAGTTCCTTAGTGGTGATTTCAGTGCACCCATCACCCAAGCAGTATACACTGAACCCAATTTGTAGTCTTTTATCCCTCACACCCCTCCAACCCTTTCCCCAGAGTCCTCAAAGTCCATTGTATCATTCTTATGCCTTTGCGTCCTCATAGCTTAGCTCCCACTTATGAGTGAGAACATACAATGTCTGGCTTTCTATTCCTGAATTACTTCACTTAGAATAATAGTCTTCAGTTCCATCTAGGTTCCTGTGAATGCCATTAGTTCATTCCTTTTTATGGCTGAGTAGTAGTATTCCATTATGTGGAGATATAGATATAGATATAGATATCATAGTTTCTTTATTCACTCATTGATTTATGGGCATTTAGGCTGATTCCATATTTTTGGAATTGTAAATTGTGCTGGTATAAACCTGCATGTGCAAGTATATTTTTTGTTCATGAACTTCTTTTCCTCTGGGTAGATACCCAGTAGTGAGTTTTCTGGATTAAATGGTAGTTCTACTCTTAGTTCTCTACGAGATCTCCACACTGTTTTCCAAAGTGGTTGTACTAGTTTACATTCCATCAGCAATGTAGAAGTATTCCCTTTTCACTGCATCCAAGACAACATCTTTTTTTTTTTTTTTTTTTTTTTTTACTGTTTTACTATGGCCATTCTTCCAGTAGTAATGTGGTATTGCATTGTGGTTTTGATTTGTATTTCCCTGATCATTAGTGATGTTGAGCATTTTTTCATGTATTTGTTGGTCATTTGTATATCTTCTTTTGAGAATTGTCTATTCATGTCCTTCACCCACTTTCTGATAATAATTTTTTCTTACTAATTTGTTTGAGTTTCTTGTAGATTCTGGATATTAGTCCTCTGACAGTTGTATAGATTGTGAAGATTTTCTCCCACTCTGTGGGTTGACTGCTTACTCTGCTGACTGTTCCTTTTGCTGTGCAGAAGCTTTTTAGTTTAATTAAATTCCACCTATTTATCTTTGTTTTTGTTGCATTTGTTTTTGGGTTCTTGGTCATTAAGTCTCTGGGTAAGCCAATGTCTAGAAGGGTTTTTCTGATGTTATCTTCTAGAATTTTTATAGTTTCAGGTCTTAGATTTAAGTTCCTTGATCTATCTTGAGTATATTTTTGTGTAAGATGAGAGATGAAGATCCAGTTTCATTTTCCTACGTGTGGCTTACCAATTATCCCAGCAGTATTTGTTGAATAGGGTATTCTTTCCCCACTTTATGTTTTTGTTTGCTTTGTTAAAGATCAGTTGGCTGTAAGTATGTGGGTTTATTTATGTGTTCTCTATTCTCTTCCATTGGTCTATGTGCCTGTTTTTATACCAGTACCATGCTGTTTTGGTGACTATGGCCTTATAGTATAGTTTGAAGTTAGGTAATGTGATGTCTCCAGATTTGTTCCTTTTGCTTAGTCTTGCTTTGGCTATGTGGGCTCTTTTTTGGTTCCATATAAATTTTAGGACTGTTTTTTCTAGTTCTGTGAAGAATTGTGGTGGCATTTTGATGGGAATTGCATTGAACGTATAGATTGCTGTTGGCAGTATGGTCATTTTCACAATATTGATTCTACACATCTATAAGCATGCAGAATGACTATTATTAAAACATCAAAAAACAATACATGCTGGTAAGGCTGCAGAAAAAAGGGAATGCTTATACACTGTTGGTGGGAATATAAATGTGTTCAGCCACTCTGGAAATCCGTATGGAGATTTCTCAAAAAACTTAAAACAGAACTACCGTTTGACCTAGCAATTCCATTACTGAGAATCTATACAAAAGAAGATCAGTTTTTCTACAACAAGATAAATGCACTCATGTATTCATCGCAGCACTATTCACAAAAGCAAAGACATGGAATCAATCTAGGTGCCCATCCGCGGTAGACTGGATAAAGAAAATGTGGTATATACATACCATAGCATACTATGTAGCCATAAAAAAAGAATGAAATAATGTCCTTTGCAGCAACATGGATACATCTGGAGGCCATTATCCTAAACAAAATAACACAGGAAAGGAAAACTAAATACTGCATAGTCTCATTTATAAGTGAGAGCTTATAAAGATGGGAACAATAGAAACTAGGCCTATTGGCAATGGGAGAAGGCTTAAAAAACTAACTGTTGGGTCCTATGTTCAGTACCTGGGTAAGGGGATCTGTCGTACCCCAAACCTCAGCATCACACAATATATTCACGTAACAAACCTACATATGTACCTCATGAATCTAAAATAAATGTTGAAATTATTTTTTAAAATTTCAGGAATACAAAAGAAAATATAGAAAGCAAATCAAACATGTATATGCTTACTACCAACTAGCTATAACCATATGTTGACATTTTCCAGTATTTCTCTGCTCTTGTTTAAAGACATTACACGTTACACATAAAATAGTATTTTGCTTTGTATTTCCCAATCCCATCCCACTCCTTTTTTGTCCTTTGGAGATGAACACTATTCTAATATTGGTGAGTTTGAAATATTTTCACATATGATCAATGAATGCTTGAGTTTTATGTTCTGTGAATTGCCTGTCAGTCTTTTGTGTGTGTTTCTCTTGGTTTGCTTGTCTATTGCTTATTAACTTATAGAAAAATCTAAAAATATTGTGGATACTAATCCTTTTTTGGTTATGTGGATTTCATAGATTACTTCCCCCTTGATGACACATCTTTTTTGTTATATTGAAGTTTTCTAATGCATACTATGACATATATAGCTATTACTTCTATAAAATTGACTTTTACAAATGTATTCTAGCTTGGGCAACCTTGGCAACATAGTGAGACCCTATCTCTACAATTTTTTTTAATTAGCTGGGTGTAGTGGTATGTGTCTATAGTCACACCTACTTAGGAGGTTAAGGTGATTAGAGTGAGCCCAGGAATTGGAAGTTAGAGTGAACTATGATAGCTCCCCTGCATTCCAGCCTTGGCGACACAGCAAAACCCTATCTCTATTTTTTTAAAAGAATGTGTCTACTGCCTATCCTTTCCTGAATAGTGTACTTGCTCCACTAGATATCAAAAATTGTGTGATTATCCATGAAACATTAAGTTTACTTGGGAGAGGCAAATTCTAGAAAGCAAATGTTAGATGAAGGCAAGTAAGACTCTTCCAAACTGAATTTTTAACTAGGTTTTATATAGTATGATATATTTCTGAGGTCACTGTTTTTTGTTTTTGTTTGCTTGTTTTTTGCTTTATAAGAAAACATATTAAGCTGAGTTTGGCATTGTATAAGCAAAACAATATATAACCACATACTTGTTCATAACTTCAGCTTATCAACTCTGTTAGATATGCTCTAGTTTTAAAACTTGGTCCTCCAGGATTACTAGGAGCTAAATTGGTTCTCAATTGTATTTCCCCGTGAGTAGTTTTCTAATGACTTTTCTTTGTCTAATCTCTGCTTTCCATCTTCCTCCCATAGGGCTCTTTCAATTCTTTTAAATTTTTCAACATCATTATCTTTATTTTACCTAAAGGCTAAGATTGAAACTTTTTATTGTACCATGTAATTACCCATGCATAACTTTTTTTTTTTTTTTTTTGACAAAGTTTTGCTCTGTCACCCAGACTGGAGTGCAGTGGCGCAATCTCGGCTCACTGCACCCTCTGCCTCTTGGGTTCAAGTGATTCTGCTGTCTCAGTCTCCTGAGTAACTGGGATTACAGAGGCCCACCACCTTGCCTGACTTACTTTGTATTTTTAGTAGAGACAGGGTTTTATCATGTTAACCAGGCTGGTCTCAAACTCCTGACTTTAGGGGATCCACCTGCCTCAGTCTCCCAAAGTGCTGAGATTACAGGCGTGAGCCACCACGCCTGTCCCCATGCATAACTTTACAATCAATCTTACTAGATTTCACCAGGTTCAGTTTCCTACTCCTCACTCCTGAACCAAACTGCTCTGCTCTGATGAGCCCTAAATTTTATAATTTCCATGAATCAGTCATCCTTTTTCACATCCCTGCATTTATGCATTTTGTTCTATATACCTAAAAAAACTCTCCCTCCTTCCCTGCTTTCATTAAAATCCAGCTCAGATATGATCTTTGTTAAAGAAAAACTTATTCATTACACCCATTACAGAATGGTAAGGCAGACTATTCAAAGAGGACTATTACAATAGTTACACAGGAAGGCTACCGCAATGGGATTTTATAGTGGAAAAGAGAAATTGGGCTCAACTGTGAATACCACAAGGAAAAGTGGGAATTTATAGCCAAGGAGCTGAGTTAAGGGGAGGGACTTAATGGATAGAAATTACTAAGAGGTAACATTTGAGGTAAGAGAGGATCCTGGCCAACAGATCTGATGGGATTCTTGCTGAAAGCAGACCAGGGTGATCAAATATCACCGGAAGCACTGTGGAGGAAGGAAACCTGATCAGATATCAAAGTGTGATCAGATATCAAGGATGAACAATTCTGGCTAAACTGAGAAGATTCTTGCTAAACTGGACAATGCAGAAACTAACATGGGAGCTCAAAAGTTGAGGTCTGGTTAAAAAGAGAGCTCAGAAGAGTTTGATCAAAGTTTGGTCAAAGAGAGAATCTTTATCATTTCCTCATCTACTAATTAATACTCAGTGGATGAATTAAACTGCCAAAGTAAAGTGGCATACCTTACTTGATGTCTTTCTAATACATAAATAATAATAACAACAATAATAAACAAACAGTTTATTTCTGTAAGAGAGCTTCGTAGGTAGTTCCCATAAAGCAAACATGCCCCTAACAAAAAGTAAATGAATTATGTCACATCAAAATAATCTAATATCACTTAATGTCTTCTGACTTGGCTTTCAGAAAAGATAATTACATGATTTTCTTACTAGTTTTATTTTTAGGTAGATAGATCTTAGATTTTATGTGAAATTTTGTCAATGTAGGGAATGCTTGGGGCTAAGCTTTAAATCTTGGAAAAACACTTTTTCATCAACATTGTTATTATTTGAAATTCGAAAGGAAGCATCCATTGGAGGTGAATTATTTAGGGGGCTAATACTCTCTAGAGCCCTTTTGAAGCCATCTAGGAATATTTCAAATGATTAAGCCTTGTCTCCCCTCAGTTGGCTGCAACTCCACGCTCCTAAGAATTCAAGTTAAGACCTTTTTGTCTTAACTTAGCGTACGTCTCACTTGTCTTCAAATTCTAATTATTTAATTCAAAATTAAATACCTTCATTTCAAAATGTATCAAGAATCAGACTACTTTTCACCAGATCCATGCTTCTACCCTGGCTCAGAACCATAATCATTGTTCACTTGGATTACTATGTAACTTCCTAAGAGAGCTCAATGTGTCTACCCCATCACCTTATGTTTATTCTCAACAGAGCAGCCAGAATTATTTTTTAAAAAAGGAAGTCAGATTATATCACTCTTCTGCACAGAATGTTCTAAGGCCTTTCATTTAAGTTAAATTCAAAGTCCTACAAAACTCCACATGATCTGGTCCATGTTACGCTTCTCATCCCTCTTACTCTAATTCTGTCCCCTCGCACATATCTCCATGTGACTGGAGAGTCAATGAAGAGTTGATGCGCAGGGAAGTAATGTGAACAATGCTTTACCCCTGCTTTTTATGACAGAGACAGAACTTAGGACAGTGCCGAGTAGGTGCTCACAAAAGCATTTGTTGAATGAATTGAGTAAATAAATAAACTGATTTTTCTCCAAATAATATGGTAAGAACTTACAGGTATATTTCAACTATGATAAACAAGATTGAATGAAATGCCCTATTCTGTGGTAGACTCTCAGTGCTTGCCTAAGGCCTCTTGCACTTACTCTGGGTCATGTGGCAGGATCCCAGATGATGAGATATGGGAAAGGTAAATGAAGGTCACTTCTAGTCCCAACCCATAAAAACATCTTGTCACCTGCAGTGCAATAGCCTGGAAGGATGCATATTCCAGATGGCAGAGCTGCCAGGTGGAGAAGGGCTGCCTAGTCAGCCCCAGACTTTGGACGTTTAAGAAATAATCTTTGATTGTATTAACTCACTGATATTTGGATATTTATTTGTTACCATAGCACAAGCTGGCTTATTTTGACTAAAAGAACTTCAACTCCTTTTCCAACCTGGCACCCCACTATTTAAAATATGTCCATGTTTATGTGACTATCCTATTTATAAATCTTGACCAGCTCCCCATTTACTCACAGGATGAAATCCAGACTCTCCCATTATCCACAGTGCCTCTAAGGTCTAAGCCCTGATTATCACTCCTGACTTCAACATCATCTCCACATTGCATTCCATGATTCAGTACATTAAACTCCATGGTGACTTTGCCCACCTTATATTTACCTGCCTGGAGTGTGCATCACTTCTCCAAACTTCCCTCCTAATGGCTAACCCCAGCTCAGCTAACCTTTTCAGAAAGCCTTTATAACCTCTTCTAGCTGGATTTGCTGTTTCAGTTCCCTGTTCTCGTAATACCCTGACAGGTCACCACCACTGCACTTATCATGGTGAATTTATTAGGTGCATCATGTGATATCAGTTTGACCTGTCTTCCCAGCTAAACTGTGAGTTTCATCTTTGTATTCCCATTGCCTGGTGGTATACCTGACTCTGAGTAGGGTTGATAAACAAAGTAATTATCTAGTAAAAATAACATTAAAAAAAAAAAGCAGTGCCTTAGTTACTTATTTATAGTATCCTTCAATGACTCTACATTAAAACCTATGGTAAGGAACATAATCTCTGATATTAAAACCCCTGAGTTCAAATCACAGCTCTACTTTTTAGAATTATGGCCTTTGATAAGCTAGTTAGCCTCTTCATGTCTAGTTTCTTCATCATATTCATGCTACTTCTGTTTTTTCTGAATCCTCTCTGGATGATATAATGCCTTGCCTGAAACAAAAAGTTAAGGATTCCAGCACTATTAGACACAGTACAGTTCTGATTATTTAAATGTCGAATCATACTTTCTCTTTCCAGAGGGATTTTGAAGAAGCATATAAAAATAAAATGCTTAGAATAAAAAAGGAAAATTGATTTGATAGAAAAGTAGAAACAGCTGCAGTTAGAACAAGATAGAAGTGTGGTCTCGGGAGACTGGCTGTGCACTCAGTAGGTGGGATTTACCTTGGCTGAATTGCCAGGCTCCGCATCTGCACTTCAGTTTAGCTTAAGATCTCCAATGTGTCAGTGTAGACAGAGGTCACTGGTGTCTTGCAGAGAGATACACAAAAGATCAATCTATAAACTAGGATAGATGTCTGTCCAGCAGACACCTCATCAGCCCTATTATATGCCAGGCACTGGTGTTGGCTCTTAGGACATGTCAGAGAACAAACGATAGTTTCTTTAACATAAAAAATAAAGCATTTCAAACTGATTGAAAATGTTTTAGTTTATACTCTCCTGGGTGAACATCTATGTGAAAATAAAACCTGTAATCTGAAGGTTATTTTAGGAACCTGGAACAAGAGCAGAATGAATTAGTTGGATAATATTAATAGTGATTATTGCTAGCATGAACACATCCGTTTTAATAAAACCTACATAAAGAGACCCCCTAATGGTGGAATGAGTGGGATAGATAAGACTTTCTTTTTAAATGTGTTTTAAAAGAATTATGCTGAGCTAATGTCAGCATTAACTCAGTTCCGTGGAAACCACTCAGCGAAAGAACTTTTCTGTTGAACAATGAAAACCCTTATTAACTGATTTCTACAGCCCCCTCCACTCCTACCCTGAAATCAAAACTTGTTTACACAGAGATCATCCACAAGAAGATGCCAAAATCCAATAAAACCTTTCTGCCTAAGGTGCTCGTATTTTAAGTTTATATATTTTGGTAAATTTTTAGTTGTTTATTGCATGACTACCTAAGAAAATTGTACTAAGATATGCCTTAACTAAAACACGCGTACACTTTTAGTTCTGAAGCACAATTAGGGACTTCTTAAAATCTTATTTTGAATCTGATTAGAAGGTTTGTAACTAAAAACAAGAACAAACGAAAGTTCTTGACATTCATGCGATGATTTCTTTGGAAAATCATTTCCCCAAATGGCGGTGTTTTGTTATGAGGCAGCATGAGTGATACAGATACATGAATGCAGAGGAAAATGTGCTACCTAAAAGTGGGAGTCATATGTCAAATCAGTAGAAACATATGTCTGTATTAACTTTTGGATATATACACACACACATGCACATATATGCTTAGACTATTTGTTTCCCTCCCAAGTCAAATTCTCTCACTTCTTCTCTCAAAGGAAATCTCTGTTATCAATTTCTTATTAGCTTTGATGAACATAGTTTCATCTTTGTGTACATTTATTACATATATCTATTATTTGTGATAAAGTCTTTATCTCCATCAACCTGTGATATAATACATTTTAGAAATAGATAATACAGTGTTATTGTTATATATACTAATTCTAGAACCAGATTGTCTAAATTTAATTATTCTTCTATAATTTTTAAAGCTCAATATTAATTTTTGAGAATTATCTATGCTGCTGCATGTATGTACAGTTGTTGATTTTTTACAACTGCCTATAGCATATACAGCAATATACATATCAATTCCAATTTTTCATAATTACAAATAAGACTGCAATGAATATCTTTGTAATAGATGTGTACAAATTTCAGTATAGTCTCTCTTTTTTTTTTTTTTTGAGACTGAGTCTGGCTCTGTCGCCCAGGCTGGAGTGCAGTGGCCGGATCTCAGCTCACTGCAAGCTCCGCCTCCTGGGTTTACGCCATTCTCCTGCCTCAGCCTCCGGAGTAGCTGGGACCACAGGCGCCCGCCACCTCGCCCGGCTAGTTTTTTTGTATTTTTTTAGTAGAGACGGGGTTTCACCGTGTTAGCCAGGATGGTCTCGATCTCCTGACCTTGTGATCCGCCCGTCTCAGCCTCCCAAAGTGCTGGGATTACAGGCTTGAGCCACCAAGCCCGGCTCAGTATAGTCTCTTAAAGGAGAAGGGAATACCCTCCTTTCCTCCACTTTTTCCCTCCCACTAGACAGAATGTGGACCTGATTTTGAGCCATCTTGTACCATGTGGACAGAAGCATCCTTTTCACATGCATTAAAATACCTTTTATTTGTCTGATACCCATGGTAACATTGAGTTTAGTGAAAACAGAAACTCCATTAATCTTACTATTGAATTTGTAGCATATAACACTCTGCAGAGATCAATTAATAATTACTAAATGAAAATTCTATCAAAAAACATCTCTTTGTATTAGACGGCATGTGATATGTATACCACAATTTTGGCCAAGTTATTCTCTGAAAATTCCTTGAGAAAAAGAAAATATCATCAAAGAATACTCTAAACTGGCAACTCACCTGAATTTAAATGTGGAAAATTTCAGAAAGTCTATGCTTAATTTGCAGACGTATCTTTCTCAGTTATTTTAACCCAAAAGGTTGATTTAGCTATTTGTCTTTCTCCCTTTCCTTTGGTTTTGCTCTAGCCAATTTCTAAATAATTCAGCAATGAAAGAAAAGTTAGAATGTGCCCTGAAATGTACATGTAGAAAAATATCCAATTCTACAACTCTTTATTTGAATGATTTAAATAGTAATCATTAAGAAACTGGCTATAATATGTCCCTGACTTTTCTTAGTTATTTTTCCAGCAATGTACTTTCTTATGTAATCATTGGCATTAGTTAGGGAATGATGTTTATTCTGAAAGAAAGGTGCCTTTTTACCACCTCATGTGCTCATTCTCTTAGTTCTAAATCTGTGTAGATATAAAGATAACTTAGACTTAATATGTTTATAATTTGATAGATACAAATATATCAAATTATAATTGATAAAATATTTATCACTTATAAATATATAAAAATATTATTTGATATTCTATAAAGTATATAGAATAAATGTTATAAAAAGAAAATTTCTTTTTAAATAGCAGCTCCATGAGTAGTATATAAAATTTTACTTGTAACAAGAAATTGTTCAAAATGAGTAGTATATTGCCATGTCTTATGTGCTGTAAAGAAGAAAAATATATGAAAATTCAGATACTAAAAATGACTAGCCAGTTATGCTTCTATCACTATATGCTTTAATTTTCATAACAAAGTAAATAAATAGTCAAAAATGAAACCATAATAAATTCTGAAAATATCAATAACATACATACTATGTTGTATTAGTAAAACTAGTGAAATTTTGATTCTAAAACTGAATTATGACAATACATGAAAAAATATAATCTCACGTTGTTAATAAACATTGATGAAAAAAGTCTAATTAAAATATCGAATATTAAAGAACATGACTTGGTCAAGTAATTTTATCTCATGAATGCAAAAATGGTTCAACAATACCAAAAAAAGATCAATTATAAGTTTAATGCTGATATGGGACATTGGAACCTTCATACACTTTCAGTTGGCAGGTAAACTGGAAGCCAGTAATCTTACTCTGGGTACATATTTTCACAAAGTTCACTAAGGGGATGTTTACTAGGATATTCAATACAGCATTGTTTGTGAGGCTGAGGAGTTGGAGGCAACCCAGGTATCCTTCATAGAAGAATAGATCTGTAAAATGTAGTGGGTACGTACCATGGAGTATTGTGGAGCACTTAGAAAAATGGGTTAGATGTCTGCATAGTAACATGGATAAAAAGTCAAAACAGTAATGAGTGGAAAACAAGGGAAGAAACATAATGTTGTATATTAGCACAATACTAGTTTTCTTTTTTCTTTTCTTTTTTTTTTTTTTTTTTTGAGACAGAGTCTCGCTCTGTCTCCCAGGCTGGAGTGCAGTGGTGTGATCGGGACTCATTGCAAGCTCCACCTCCCGAGTTCACGCCATTCTCCTGCCTCAGCCTCCCAAGTGGCTGGGACTACAGGTGCCCGCCACCACGCCCAGCTAATTTTTGTATTTTTAGTAGAGACGGGGTTTCACCGTGTTAGCCAGGATGGTCTCGACTCCTGACCTCGTGATCTGCCCACCTCGGCCTCCCAAAGTGCTGGGATTACAGGCGTGAGCCACCCACCATGCCCGGCCTATTTTTCTAAAATGTAGATAAATACACAAAATAATAATAAACATTTTACAAGACTGAAAAAATAGGCAAGCACCAAACTCAGTATATGGTCTTATGTAAGTCAAAAGGAGATGAAATTGTAGAATGGTAATTAAAAAGAAATGAAAAGATAAGAATGATAGATGGTATGAACAGAAAGGCAGACAGGAAACTTGCATGATCTGAGTCCCTAAATTTAAGGTTCTAACCTCTCCTCCACCTCAAAGAAAAAAAGAGTAAGTCTAAATGTCTGCAGCAAAATATGCTATATTTGTGATATCTCTGGGGTCAATTACCTAGACTTCATATAACTTTTCAATTGATATGAATTTAGCATCTAACAAGTGTAGAGCTCAGATTTAATGTTGACTCTTTCTGCCCCACATGGCCATACACAAAATTGAAATGGAGACCTCTGAAATAGTGCAGTGTTATAGTCATAAAATTGCTGTAGTGGCGTCAAGAGGTATAATCAATATTGTGTCATGTGATTTTTATTTTACTGTGTTCATTCTTTAGAAGCCTTCATTCTTTAAAGATGTTTTTCATTCACCAATGGTGATAGGAAAAAATGAATTTATCTACAATGCGCTTCTTTATATTTTAATACTATCAATTAAGTTGTTTGGAACATAAAACATTTCATTGAAGACTATAGTTTGAGTCATTTCACTTAAAATTTTTCTATTTTTCACATTGTGACTTTGTATAATAGTTACCTAGGAAACTGATGATTCTTGAATCTTGAATATTAGTTTTAAAATATAGATGTTTTAAAATGTCCCAATGGGACATTTTAGTAAGTCAAATTACTCCAAACTCATGAAAAGTCCAGTAAACATAAGAAAATTGAAACTTTTTTTTTTTTTTACAATTGTTTGACTCTAGTATTTCCTAAATTTCCTGCTGCTAAGAATCATCTGGGGAGCTTATTAAAACACAGGTTCTTGGCTACTTCAGAAAGTATAGAATATCCAGTAAAGTGCGCAAGAATCTGTATTTTTTTTAACAAGTTAGTCGAATGATACCTGACATAAGGCAACTATTCCATTAAATAGAACTTTGTCACTATGGATCCTGATATTCTGTTTACTTTTTAGTTTTTCTTTTTAGTAAGTATCTAGAGAAAAACTTGCACTGAAAATTAAATTGTGAAAAGAACTATGGTATGTAAAAAATCTGCTTAAGAACTATTTTTGCCTGATAGTCTGTATTATTTCCCAAGGCTTGGACTCCTCTTCCCCAGCTTCCCAGAAGTTACAGAAATCTTACTATAATTCCTTTTTAAGAAAAAAAAATTGGTAGATGTTACTTATATTACTGAATCCTTGGTAAAACAATACAGCAATTAAGATCAACAGGGAGACAGTATTGTGGAGTATATTATAGAACACTTCAGTGCAGGAATTTTATCTCTCTTGCTCACCAATGCATTTTTTACATCCAACCTAACACTTCACGTATACTAGGCATTCCATAAATAGTGGATGTAATAGTTGCCATTTTTGTTTATAATACATGTGAATCAAAACCATAAGATTTTAATTTTAATTTTAGTTTTACAACTTACTAATCATAAAGAATTAACAAATCACTCAGTAGCCACTGTTTTCTTATCTCTAAAATAATGCAATATCTTTTGTCTCTACTTCAGAGGTAGTAGAACTCTGATTTTAAAATCAGGAGGTGTTTGCACTTAGTGAAGCATCTAGTGAATTAGAAAGTAGTGTAGAAACATAAGTAATTAAAAGCGAGACATATATAGAGATAGAATTAAAGTTAAAATATCATTTACTCAATGATTTCATTGAACTCTTGGGCTGAAAGTTAAATGTGAAATTTTAAAACAAGAGGTCAGGAACTCTAATCCATCTAAAAAGCTTTCTATATGGTTAAATTTAATGCATTTTTAATTGCTATTTTCAGCCTTCCAGGAAACACTGATGCAGTTATTCTCATAGTTTTGATTCTGTTTATATATTGTGGTTATATAAATATATAACATATATACATTTAATATTTTTATATGAATATAGAACATATATACATTTTATAATTTTATATATGTAATTATAGATGTATTTTAATATAAATATATAATTATGTTTATAATACATAATGATAATATATAATTTTTAATTATATATAATTATAATAATATATAATTATATATTATTTGTATATTTATATAAAATATGCTTATATATAATATATAAATTAATATATAATATAAATAGATATTTTATGTTTGTATATTTGTATATATTATATATAATTATATTTATATATAAATATATTTTTATATAAATATACACATAGAGAGTGAGTCAGGTTATCCTTTCTGAAGAATATTATTGGTCATAATTGTTTTAATTCATCACCAGCAACAAAATCATGTGAATAAAATGGTGTTGGTGTTGCATTAATAAAATCGTATTTAAAGTGCTGATTAGACATAGTCTCTTTTATTAAAAGTCTCATATTTTGGAGCATGTTTCTTCTAAAGTTCCTGATTCGTCAGAACAGTGTCAAACAGAAGGCATAAAACAAAAATACAGCAATTAATTATGCTAAATTCTAGAATACATATGTATTTTTACTATCACTCATAAGTGGTGTCTATATATAATCTCTAATAGATGGCTAGCAAAGACAGACTAGATTGTAATAATCCAGTAATCCAATTTCCCCTTACTCTCTCCAGAACAAGTTAATGGATAATGGAATCTCGCCAGAAAATGAATTGGTCCCTCTCTTTATTTCCATGCTGCATTTTATTTTCCTTAAATATGCTATATGGCACTCTATAGAGGTGTTCAGTTTTGTTACCATTCCTTAAATATCTTATTAAAAATGCAGTTTGTGTATCCTATTTTATTGATTTTTACAATTTTATCTATTGAAAAACTCTGAGACATTCTTCTTTGGCAATGGTGAAAATGGCCAAGAGGAAGCATCCAAAATTATGCGGGAAGATTAGTTCTGAGTTGTCTGTCTCATATGAGAAAAAGGATTTAAATGTAATTCATTTATTCACATATAAATAAAATTTGTTGACTTCTTGTTGTGTACCAAACACTAAGAATAAGAGAAAGAGCAGTGAACAAGACAAACACAGTCAGTGTCCTCATGGAACTCTACCCAGAGAGGTAGACATTTAAAAAAAAAATTATTAGACCAATAACTAAAATAGTGTCAGATGCCAGGCAGGAAAAAATAGAATCTAGTATTAAACGAAAAACCCATCCTGGTCTGGGATGTAGGGAAGAGTAGAATTTAAAATAATATGGTTTCTGTTAGAAATACATCCAGACTGACTCTGCTGGAGGTGGTAATTCTGGAGATGTGTCCCTGCAAAGACCAGGGAAATGTTACAATCAATCAATCAATCAATCGTCAATAAAACAAAACAAAACATTATCTTACTTTCATTCAAAATCCCAGTGTAGTAGTACCTAGAATTCTACAGACAGTTGTATATTTCATCCCAGCAAAGAGGTAAGGTAGAATCACTTTCGTTGGGCTTCTGCTAAAACTATCTTAGCTCTTGCATCCGTACTGTGCCTAAACCAATGGTCAATTATCTGGCCTCATTTACTTAACCTATCAGATGCATTTGTCATTGTTGGCCACTCCGTCCTTCCTGAAACACTTTATTTTCTAAATGTCTAATTGCTCTTCTTACTGGCTTTCCTCTGACCTCACTGACTGCTCCCTTTTAGATTCTTTGCCAAATGCCCTCCTCTACCAAGCCTGTAAATGTTAGAACTCTTGGGGTTCCATCCTTGGCTTTTACTCTAGCTACAATACTTCACACACAAAGCAGTCCCATAAAAACCTGGAGGACACCAAACAGTTGAAAAACAGAGTAGTATCTGGGCCAGGATGAAGGAGCTCGACCCTTTTGCTTTGATTCTGGAAATAGCTCTTACGGTTCGTAGGGAAGAATTGGTTGTGCTGCCTGCTTCATGTCAACAAATAACCTTATTTTGTTTTGGCAAGTAGTGGAGGTCTTAGGAAGAGATGCAGCTTTGAAATCAAACCCACCTGGATTCAAATAGAGGCTCCCATCAATTAGGAAGCTATTGAGTCTTGGACAAGTTACTTCGCTCATCTAAGCCTCAATGTTTTCATTTAGGAAAAAAAAAAAAAAAAAAAGGATGACAATAATTACTCATAGAATTGATGTGAGGATTAATTGAGAGAATGTTTGTGAATCATCTTACTCATAGGTATTCAGGAGATGGTCCTTTTCTTTATTCCATCAATACTTGCCTTGTTTTTGTGCTAAATTCCCTGACCAGACAGGAGTTTGTGCTATAACACCATGCACTGAAACACAAACAGCTTTTGATTCAGTGCTGCTTCTACTGAGCAGCCTTATAAAAATGGAGGAGATTATAACACACAAAATACATAGTTTGCTGGACCTACCAGGCTTAATCTGAAATGCATATGCTGTCACTCTCCATCTGCTTGCAAAGCATCTTCCAGGTATTTGGAAGCATTGGAATGTGCGCTCTAATTAAACTTGGCACTGATGCCCTATAAAAATTGCTGGAAATGTACTTCATTGTCCTTTTCTTGTTTTTGGTCGCATAGCTTCTGGAATAGGTTTCCTTCAGAGATAGTAAGAGGAACAAGGTTGTACAAACCAAAGTAGTACTTCCAACTCGAGGAATATCTCAACTTTACTATTATTCAAAGAAAACTACTTAAAGATCAGTGCCCCCAAATTCTGTATAAAATGTAACTTGGAATTAAATAATATGGGAATGGTTACTTGCTATGGTTTGAATGTTTGGCCCCTCTAAAATTCATGTTGAGATATAATCCCCAATGTGGCAGTATTGACAGATGAGGCCCTTAAGAGGTGATTGGGCCACAAGGGACTCTGCCCACATGAATAGATTATTTCATTTATGGATTATTGTGTTAGTGGGCTATCATAGGAGTAGAGTTGGTGGCTTTATTGGAACAGGAAGAGAGGCCTGAACTGTCACGTTCAGCCTCCTTGCTGTGTGATGCCCTGTGCCACCTCCAGACTCTACACAGAGTCCCCACCAAGAAGGCCTTCACCAGATGTTGCCCCTCGACCTTGGACTTCTCAGCCTCTGCAATTGTAAGAAATAAATGTATTTTCTTTATAAATTTTCCTGTTTCAGGTATTTTGCTATGATCAGCAAACAAACTTAAAACTTTACTTAAGTAATTATCAAGTGTCAAAGACAGGCAAGAATTAGAATTATTTCTATGATCATGCAGTCTACATATTATGTTTCATTTCATTATCTATGAATTAATCTTGATTTTTAATCTCACTTTATCACCCAGGGTGGAATGCCATGGTGCGATCTCGGCTCACTGCAACCTCTGGCTCCTGAGTGCAAGCTATTCTCCTGCCTCAGCCTCTCTAGAGGCTGGGGCTACAGGCACGTACCACCAAACCTGGCTAATTATTGTATTTTTAATAGAGATGGGGTTTCACTATGTTGGCCAGGCTGGTCTTGAGCTCCTGACCTCAAGTAATGCTCCCACTTCGGCCTCCCAAAGTGCTGGGATTACAGGTGTTAGCCACCGCACCCAGCCCTCACATTGCTTTTAATTCAAGTTTTATTTATTAAATTTTTTGGTAATATATTTCTCAGGCACATAACTGAAAAGATTTCTTTTTTAAGTATAAAACAACAATTTTCCTGTTCATACTTTCCCCTCCTGGAAATAAACAATATCATCACCTTTCTACATATCCTTTCAGAGATGTGGCATTCATACCTGTGTGTGTGTGTGTGTGTGTATATATATATATATATATGCTTTCCAAATATGAACATGTCATAGATGTATGTATAGATATGTTTGTATATATGAAAACACATACACATAGAGATATATGAATCACCTTTTTTACACAAATGGTAGCGTATTATACATACTCTACTGCTCTGTGCTTCATTTAACAATATGTTTTTGAGATGGTTTCATATCCAATGCACTAAAATATTCTCATTTTTTATGTCTACGTGGTATTCCATTGCATGGACATTTCACAGTGGATTTAGCCTGCCCCTATTGGTGGATATTCAAGTTGTTTCTAAGGTTATGTTGTCACACATGATGCTAAAAGAAATGATATATATCTTTTGTAACTTGTAAAAGTATGTATCAAATAAAATTCAAAATATGTATTTGATTGATGGAACAAATGTCATATAGATTGGGAATTTTAGTAGATACCAGCAAATTAACCTCCAAAAAGATTTTATTAATTTTCAGTCCCTTCAGCAATCTCTAAAAGTGTCTCTTCTCCATACCTTGTCCGTATACTGTTTTACCAAAAATGTCTTAGTCCTCTTGGGCTGCTATAACAAAAATACCTTAGACTGGATAATTAATAAACAACAGAGATTTATTGCTCACAGTTCTTGAAGCTGGGAAGTTCAAGATCAAGATGCCAGCAGATTTAGTGTCTGGTGGGATATGCTCTCTGCTTCCAAGGTAGCGACTTCTTGCTGAAACCTCACCTACCGGAAGGGGCAAAAGCAGCTTTCAACCTCTTTTATTAGGGCACATATCTCATTAATGAGAGCAGAGCTTTTATTGTTTGATAATTCTCCAAAAAGTCCCAACTTTTAATCCTATCACATTGAGTAATAGGAATACTTTAGGAATATAGCATATGAATTTTTGTGGGATACCCAACATTCAGACCATAGTCATTGTCTTAATAGTTTTTACAAATTTGATGGATATAAAAAATTATTACTGAGGAATTTCAATTTACGTTTATCTTATTATTGATAAGTTTAAACATTTTTGTATATTAAAAAGGCACTTCAATGTTTAATCACAGTTTTCTTCATTTTTTTATTGATTTATGTATTCTGATCTATAGGACCTTGTTCTATTTTAAGGAAATTGCGTTTTGTCTTGATAAAGGATTCAAACATAATTTCTTTAGATTTTGTTTAAATTTCTTTAGTTTTTTTTTTTAAAGTTTATGTTGTTAATTGTATCAGTTTACAGCTTATAGAATTTATGTTATGTTGTAAACTACAGTCCCTACTTTGAGATTATTTTTTAAAATCTTATCCCATCTTTCCATCTAGAATTTTTACAATAGATTTAGGTTAAATGTATGACTCACCTGGAATTTATTTTTATATAAATTGTGATGAAAACGTTGTCCTAAAGCAGTGTTTTATTATAAATTTCAAAATAAATGATAATTATGAAGTATAGAGCAGAATCAAATCAACAAATGTTTTTGCTTTGCATTCTCTCCATCCTAAAAAACAACCTGGAATATTTTTTTAAATATTCTTATTTTCTTCCATTATCTAACAGGACTTTCTGTAGATTGTTTTTATGAAATATTAAATTTGAAAATATTTGTTAAGTTCAGCTTTAGGAAAAACTAATTTTTTATTCTAATATTATTTGAAATTCTTAAATTTTTAGCATTATATACACATACTTTTTCTACACTGATAAATATGCTTAAAAGATAAAGCAGAAATTGAAGAGGTTTCAGCAAAGGTGTATATTAGAAAATAACTTTAAGCCTCTAAAGTTAGCATAAAATTAGACATATTAGCAGGTATAAACATTTTAGGAGAAAGTAATTTAGGGAGATAATTACTGAGAAATCCAGGGGAAAAATACAAACACATTCTTTCATCCTTTCAGTAAACTATTATTTGGTTTCCATATAAATTTCCCTTGCTCTTTGAGTAGGACTTCCAAAACACATTTTTCACATATATATGAGAAAAAACACACACATAAATGTGTGTGCGTATATATATGTAAACCATTATTTTATATGTGTATGTACATATGTATGTATGTATATGTGTTAATCTTCTCTCTATTATTATCAAAAGCCCAAAAGCCAGGGAGACTTTCCTGTGCTAATCATAGTGCACAAACATATCTATTAACTCTTTTTAGTTAAAAAATATCTAGGAGTTTCTGCATTTACTTAGTATGCAATCTAGCTTTCCTGGCACCATTTATAAGGACTATCTTTTCCCCAGTGTATATTCTTTCCAACTTTGTCAAAAATGAGTTAGCTATAAGTATGTGGATTTCTTTCTGGGTTCTCTATTCTATACCTTTGGCTGATGTGTATGTTTTTATGCCAGTTCTGTATTCTATACCTTTGGCTAATGTGTATGTTTTTATGCCAGTAACCATGCTGTTTTGGTCACTATAGCTTTGTGGTATGTTTTGAGGTCAGGTAGTATGATGCCTCCAACTTCATTCTTTTTGATTAAGATTGTTTTGGATATTTGGGTCTTTTGTTCTTCCATACAAATTTTAGGACTGGTTTTTCTATTTCTATGAAGAACATCATTGGTATTTTCATAGGGGTCACATTAATCTTTAGCTCCTTTTGGGTAGTACAGACATTTAATATTCTTCCATTGAGTGGACAAAAAATTTCATTCCAATTATTTGCATCTTCTTCAGTTTATTTCATCAGTTATCTTATAGTTTTCAGTATAGAGATCGTTGACCTCCATGGTTAAATGTATCACTATTTTATATTTTATAACTACTATACATTGGATTACAATCTTGATTTATTTTTCAGATAGTCTGTAATCACTGTATAGAAAGGCAACTAATTTTTATATGCTGATTTTGTATGCTGCAGCTTTACTAAATTCATTTATTTATTGGTTCCAATATTTGTTTTTGTGGAGTCTTTGGGATTTTCTTTATTTTTAATCATACTGTCCTCAAACAGGGATAATTTGACTTTCTCCTATCCAATTTGGATGCCCTTTATCTCTTTCTCTTGCCCAATTGCTTTAGCTAAGACTTCCAGTATTGTGTTGAATAAAAGCAGTGAAAGTGGACATCCTTATTTTGATCCATAACTTAGAGAAAAATGCTGTCAGCTTTTCCCAATTGAGTATGATGTTAGCTGTGGTTTGTCATATATGGCCTTTATTGTGTTGAAGTATATTACTTTTATACCTCATTTGTTGAGGTTTTTTTTATCATGAAAAAAATGTTAAATTTTATAGAATTTTTTTTCTGCATCTACTGAAATATTCATATTTGATTTTTTGGTTTTTGTCCTTGATTCTGTTAGCATGATGTATTACATTTTTGATTTGCATACGTTGAACCTTCCTTGTATCTCTGGCGTGATTCTATTTGCTAATAATGAAAGCTCTTTTTAATGTGTTGTGTCATTTGTTTTGCTAGTGTTGAGAGTTTTTGCATTTATATTGGCCTCTAGTTTTCTTTTTTTGTTGTATCATTATCTGGTTTTCATATCATGGTAATGCTAAGTTTATCAAATGAGTTGAAAGTATTCCCACCTCTTCAATTTTTTATGATAAATATGAGAAAAGTTGATATGATTTCTTCCTTAAATATTTGATAATTCAGTATTATCGGCAAATATTTATTAGCAGTGAAGCCATCAGGTCCTGGACTCTTCTTTGATGGGAGAGTCTATTATTGCCTTGGTATTGTTCCTTATTATTAGTCTGTTTGGGTTCTCTATTTCTTCATGATTCAGTCTTAGTAGGCTGTGTGTGTTCAGGAATTTATACATTTCTTATAGATTTTTCCACTTGTTGGCATATAATTGTTCATAATATTATCTTTTCTGTTTGTATTGAATCATTTGTATTTCTGTGGCATCTGTTATGATGTCTCCTTTTATCATCTCTAATTATGCTTATTTGAGTCTTCTCTCTTTTTTACTTACACTAGCTAAAGGTTTATAAATGTTGTCTATTTTTTGAAAACCGAGTCTTGGTTTTGCTAATCTTTCATATTTTTAAAATATCTATTTTATTTATTTTTGTTCTAGTCTCTGTTATTTCTTTTCTTCTACCAATATTAAGTTTAGTTTGTTTTTGTTTTTCTAGTTTCTTAAGATATACCTTTCTTGATGTAAGTGTTCATTGCTATAACTTCCCTCTTAAAACTGCTTTTGCTGTATCTCATAGGCTGTGTTTCTATTTTCACTTGTCTCAAGGAATTATCTAATTTCTTCATTATCTAAATTCTCCATAATTGGAGATACTTGATATTAACCAGAAATGATACTTGATATTATTTTGATTTGTAAACATTTATTAAGACTTGTTCTGTGACCTAACATATGATTTGTACTGGAGAATGAGAATGCTTCAAGTGCTGTTGAGAAAAAATTATATTCAGCAGCTGTTGGGTGACATTTTCTGGAAATGTCTGTGATTTCTATTTGGTCTTGACTGCAGTTTAACTTTGATATTTCATTGATTTCTGCCTGAACAATCTGTCCATTGCTGAAAATGGAGTACTGAAGTAATCTACTACTATTTTATTGCATCAATTCCTTTAAGTCTGTTAATATTTAATTTATATATTTAGGTGCTCTGATATTGGGTGCATATTTATTTAAAATTATTGTGTCTGTTTGCTGCATTGACCCCTTTATCATTATATAATTGCCTTTTTATTCACCATGTTTGACTTAAAGTCTATTTTATCTGACATAAGCAAAGCTACTTTCAGATTAAAGAACTCTCCTTAGCATTTTTCTTGTAAGATAGTGCTGGTGTTGAGGAATACACTCAGCATTTATTTGCCTGGTAAAGTTCTCTCTCCCCTATGTTTCCAGGATAGCTTTTCTTGGTACAGTATTCTTGGTTGACACATTTTGGGGTTTTTTTTTTTTCCATCAGCACTTTGAATACAGTATTCCACTCTTACTGAGAAATCCTCTGAAAGGTTTATTGGGGCTCTGTTGAATGTGATATAGTTCTTTGCTCTTGCTGTTTTAAGTATTCTTTATTTATCTTTGGTTGATAATGTGATTATTATTTGCCTTGGGAAATTCCTTTTTTGGCTTAAATTTGGTTGGCAATCTCTGTGTTTCTTGTACCTGAATGCTGTCATCTTTCTCCAGATTTAGGAAATATTCAGTCATTATTTCCTTAAATATGCTTTTTAGGTCTTTTCCCTTCATCTCCATCAGGAATTTTATTAATGGTTGGTGGAACTTAATTCACTTGATGGTGGCTCATAATTCTCATAGGCCTTATTTTTAATTTTCTATTCTTTTTCTTTTATCACCTCTTTCATATATTCTGTCTTCAAGCTTGTTCATTATTTCCTTTCTTTGATCAAGTCTACTGTTGAAGCTTTCTAATGAGTTTTTCAGGTCAGTTATTGTATTCTCTATTCGTTGTATTCAGTGTTCTTAAATTTTAAGATTTCTACTTGGTGTGTTTTTACTTGTGTAAACACTATTTCTTTGTCAATTTTCTCATTTTATTCTTAGATTATTTTCCAGATTTCATCAGTTTGTCTGTCCATATTCTCTTGTGATTCCCCTAAACTTCTTTAAGGAGATAATTCTGAATTTTCTGACAGACGTTTCATAGATATTTGATTCTGTGCCCATTGCCGAAGCTTTGTTGTTTTCCTTTGGTGATGTCATATTTTCCTGTGTTTAACAACCCTTACATTGATGTCTGCACATTTGAGAAGAGAGCCACCTTGCCCAACTTTTGCAGTATTCTTTGGTGGTATTAGACCTTTGCTACTTAGTACCAAAAGTCAATCCTTTGCTTCCAATTCTGGGGAGGACTTGAAACTTGAATGCTGCACCAGAACTGAATTACTGCTCTGCTATTATTTCCCAGTCAAGGGAAGACTTGTAAAGAGTACAGGAACTTAAATGCTATACCAGAATTACATTGCTGCCCTGGTGTTTTTTTCTGGTCTGATGAAGATTTAAGTGGCATCAAAACCTAATTCCAATATTTTAGTTATTTCTAGGACAGGAGAAAGATTCACATGAACATCTGGGTTTGTAAAAAATACGTCCAGGGATTAGGGCCTTACTGCATATTGTACCTACTGTAGCTCAATGGCTCCAGCCAGACTCCTTAGTGTGGCATCAATGCTGATTAGAGGGAAGAATAGCTGCCAAGATCTGTGTACCATTCACTGTGATACGAGACCTGCTCTTTATCCAATTTACCCCAGGTAATTGAGCCCTCCTGGCACTCCCTGAGCTTCCAGTGGGATGGAACTGGAGTTGACTTCCTATGAAGATTATCAGACCAGTGGACAGATTGAATATCCACCTCCAACTCCCTCCTCTCACCTCAGAACCCACAGGTCTAGGGAAATTCTTTGCAAATGGTGTTATGCCAGCTTGGAGGAGGGAGCAGCTCAGACTAAAATGACTATTTCTCCTACTGGTCATGCCTTTTCTCGATTCTGTAGGCCCAAGGTATTTCTCCATTACTCCCCTGAATTCTGGTGAATTCAGGGTGGTATTCTTGTCTTTGAATTGTTTCTAATTATATTTTTGTGAGAGTACTGATACTCTTATATCCACCATCACGTATTCCACCATCATGCTGACATAACTTCTCTCAGTTTTTTTCCATTGCAGGGTTCACAAATATGGAGTTATAGAAACATAACATCACTTTCAGTTATGTACATCCTTAGGACCCATTCAAGACCTACTGAATCAGAAACTCTTGAGGGTAGGGTCCAACAGTGTGCATTTAAACAAGTCCTCCAGGTACACTCTAGTGATTGAAAATCACTAATCTACTGCATGACTCAGACAAATAAAGGAAGAGTTAAAATGTAGAAAATGCTCTGAGAGAAAAAAAAAAAGTGTTCTGTGAGCACGTAGGAGGCTCACATAATCCACTGGGGATAGACAGATCATGAAAGGCTTTTAGGATGAGAAGAAAGCATATAAAGAATAGGTAAGTTAAGTGGGAAGGATGTATTAGGGAAAAGAAGGATGGGGCATGGTGATGGACAAAGGGTCAGAGAGAGTATTACAAATAAAGAAAAGTCCCACAAGTGCAAGATCTCAGAGGTAGGAGAGGGTTGTTGCCTTTCAGAACTGAAAATTGAAGCAACCATAACCAGTCATAGTGCTGAGCTAATCATGAGGATTGTTTGGTTGGTTGTTTGTTTTTGAGACAGAGTTTCACTCTTGTTGCTGAGGCTGGAGTGCAATGGCACGATCTCAGCTCACTGCAACCTCTGCCTCCTGGGTTCAAGTGATTCTCTTGCCTCAGCCTCCTGAGTGGCTGGGATTATAGACACACACCAGCACTCCCAGCTAATTTTTGTATTATTAGTAGAGATGGGGTTTTGCCATGTTGGCCAGGCTGGTCTTGAACTCCTGACCTAAGGTGATCTTCCCACCTCGGCATCCCAAAGTGCTGGGATTACAGGTGAGAGCCATCTCACCCAGTCCTAATCATGAGGTTTTTATCAAGGGTGAAGATGCCACAAGTCATTTGATGCTAGTATCAGTGAAAGTCATAGGAACTGAAAATTATTTCCTTTCACTGGTGACAAATCAGGCTAAAGAAGAAAAGAGGTGTTTTGTAAACCAAGTTAATGGATTTAGATTTGTCCTGAAGAAAATGTGGAGCCACTAAGAATTTTAAGCAGGGGCGTGGCATGATCAGATTTGTGTTTATAAAAGTGTGTCTGGCTACAGAATTGAGAATTAATTGGATGGGTGAGAGTGGGAGCAAGTAGAACAGCTGTAACAACAGACTATTTGGGTAATCTGTCTGTGTTAAATTTCCTGATTGTCTCTTGCTAAATAATTCATTTGTAAAAATATGCCCCAGCTTTTTGGCATATGTTGAATAAAAATAATACGTACAGAAAAATTAAAGTCTTACGTCTTAAATAAGGGTTTCCATTTTAAAGATCCTGAGCAATTATAGATATTTGTTAAAAAGTAAGGGGAACTAACAAGCAATTTTCAGTATATTAAAAAGCCCAGCAAGTGTCATACATTTGCGTGAATGCAAATTAAAAATTCATGTGTGTTTTTTTTTAATTTGGGGCAAATTACATCAATTCGGTATAGGCACTCTAGTGATTTAGTGTTGATTAGAAACTCCAGCTTGACCTTTACATATTGCTGGAAAACAGAAACATGAGGAAATGAGCTTTTTGCTTAACAGATGCCATATGAAAGAAAAAACAATGAAATTTAATGGGAGAAAAATAAATCCATATGTCTTGATAGTTGAAGATTATAAAACATGACATTTAATTTATTTTATAATATAGCTGGACCCAAGTGAATTAGACAGTTATCTAAGTATCTATTAGACCAAAAAATGACGCCCCCCAAGAAAAATTTAATTGCATGTAAATAGCTTAATTTTTGAGATAGTCATATTTTATTTATAAGTAATTACACTCAGAGCTGCTATGAGAGGGAAAAGTTAGTCACCAACAAAGCCCAAAGACATCAGAATTTGAGCAGGGTCCCAAATCAATGTTCGTTTTTCTTAGACGTAATGATCTACTGGGGTTTAATGTCATTTTGTACACATTTAAATTCTATTTAGTATCATCTTTTGAGTGGCAGCTTCTTTTGTAAACTGACTGAGCTGATGACAGTTTATGCTTTTAGTGAAGGACAGTAAGACTTCACTTTAGTGACTTTTTCTGTTGGAAAAAACTCACACAAATCTAAATAAGACATCCAAAACCTTTATGGAAAATAGTGCCCACTAGAAGTGTAATATAGTGCTGATTGTACTTACGATATTCCCATTAAATGACTTAATGAACCTTATTCAATGTAATTTGTGTCTAGATAGTGCTGGTAACACACTTATCTAGTGATTGATTCTCACTGATGAATAACTATGTGAATTAGAAAACTATGAATGAATCCAATTATAGTATGCTAGAGCTACTGCTAGATGTACATAAAAACAATCAAACTGGGGCATAACCACTGTGCAGATGAATGCTTTTCCATATGTTGGTGCTGACACTAGCGCTATGTCTATGGCAATAGCTCTGATTAGATTGCAGAGTAGCTTCTAAGATGGCACAGCTCAACTGCCATTCCAATTTTCACAGTCTTTTTTTTTCTTTTTGCCATTTAGAGAGAGAAAGAACTCTCCATCAGATCTGCAGAGCTGCAAACCCAGCCACAGACTTGGTCTGTTTTCATGGCCCTCTCTGTCTTTTCCTGCATCCTTTCCGTTCCTGACTTGGCTGAATGCAGGCTCCCCACTGAGATCCTTTTCTCTGTACAGCTCTTCCCCTTCTGGCCAGCTGGTCCTTTTTGCAGGCTAAGTTCTTTGTATCCATCGGAAGTCTCCCTCTCATTTTCATAGTACCTTGGGGAAAGGTGTTTCTCTGATTATTGCACATGGTCCTTGAATTTAAAGTAGTTTTCCTCTTTCTTAAAAACCACTCTGTTGAGGTATGATTGATATATATATATATGTATATATATATGTATATATATATATATATATATTTTTTTTTTTTTTGAGACAGAGTCTCGCTCTGCTGCCCAGGCTGGAGTGCAGTGGCCGGATCTCAGCTCACTGCAAGCTCCGCCTCCCGGGTTCCCGCCATTCTCCTGCCTCAGCCTCCCGAGTAGCTGGGACTACAGGCGCCCGCCACCGCGCCCGGCTAGTTTTTTGTATTTTTTAGTAGAGACGGGGTTTCACCGTGTTAGCCAGGATGGTCCCGATCTCCTGACCTCGTGATCCGCCGGTCTCGGCCTCCCAAAGTGCTGGGATTACAGGCTTAAGCCACCGTAAAAACTGTACATACTCAGTCTCTACAACTTGATAAATGTGGGGATAAACATACACCCATGAAACCATCACCACCATCAAGGCTATAAACATATCTATCACCTCCCAAAGTTTTCTTTTTATTTGCCCAAATTTATTTAACTTATATTCATAAGATATCTTTTGTATTACACAGGAATTTGGGATGGCATATAAGGCCATGTTGGTTTATGATTTTATGTGTTAACAACGAGCCTTGGGAGACTCAGGATTTATGACGAAAGAGTTGGAGTCTTGACCCAAGGAACAGTCCCACTTTGTGACCATCGTATATTCTCTAGAACTTTTTTAGTTATACTGTGTCTTCCTGGAGGTTCAGTACTTGGACTACTTATCTTAGTTATAAAATCATCATGAGTTTTTATAAGGAAAGGAAAATATATCATTTTAAATTCTCCGTCTTGAGGACACTTAGAATTACATTAACTTTTATGACCTCTGCAGCACATTGGGAAAAAGTGTTCCAGGAGAGTTTGTGATTGTTTAATTGTTCCACAGAAGAAGAGCTATTTGGGATATTGCTTGGATATATTATTTTATGTCCTATTTTTATTAACGACTCCCTTTAAATTACGGCATCTCTCTGTTAGATGAAAAGGCCTCATTTTTATTTCAAAGGCATCTGTTTATTATGGTAATTCTGTTATTTAGAATTTGTTGCGGATGTTTCATCTACATATAATTTGGGTGATGCATTTTCTAGTTGCTATATAGCAGATATATTTCCATAACGTGGCAAAATGTTTTAAAGAAGCTGGCTGCTTGGGGGTAGTTCAGCCCTCTTCAGATTTTCCTTATGGTTTTACAGATAAGGATCTTAATCATGCTTTGTACTTTGCCTGAGATTCATTTTCCAGCCCAATTTTAAATCCCCAGGATAAAAAGCATTTCTACCTGAAAACATTTTACTATATTTTACTTATGTGCATATGAACACACATGCCCACACATACATCCATCGATATGTGGTACATTTAATCCAGTGTAGTTTTTTGTTATTATTTTTTGATATCTTAGGTTTACAAGGTTTGTGTGCTAAAATGGTAAATATTATCTATTAAATAATATTTTTAGAAAATAATTAACTCTTTGACCCAGGATGTTAACAGTGATTGAGATAATTGGGGTTTGCTGGAAGAGACAAATCTGACCTATTGATGGAAAAAAGAGCTCTCACTAATTTTTCTTCTTATTATTAAACATCATCTTGGCAATGAATGGTATTTTGTTAATGCAGCATTTTTCTTCATTTTTCTGAAAAATGGCTAACCTGTCTTTAAAGCATATTTGGATGACTCTTGACTGTATGCATGGAATACACTAAGTCCTCCAGTGGCTGCAAGGCCCTAACGTCCCTGTTACAGCAGAGCAGGATACTATTTCTTAAGAGCCAGTTAGACCAGGAACTGTTGAGCTCTCATACAACTATCTTCTCACAGGAAAACTGGCTGGCTGTCATTGAACCTCAGGGGATGCAGTGACCTTATGATTCATGTAATTTAATTATGCATAAGATCAGGCAGATTAATGACATGACAATTATTTATTAATTTAAATCTATTAGTATTAAAATTGTATTCATATTAAAATAGTTTCTCAGAAGCTATCAGAACAGAAAGTACCAAAAAAACTTAAGAAATATGCCAAGCCCTACACACTTTATATTCTAAACCAACCAAATAGTTCTTCCCATGTATGGCTCAGATTTTCCTCTAACCTTGACTTTTCTCATTAAAAAGGTAGTAGCTCTCCTGGCAACTATATTTACATTTTCCAATCCTACCTATTCATAAAAGCACAATGTGAATACCATCTTTTCTATAACAAATTATTGATACATTTAACAGTAAATAATTTCTCCCCACCCTTAATTCCTATCTGGGAGTTTGTTCTACTTTATGTTACTGTTATTTTTTGCAAGTCTTAGCTTTCATATTATGCCCCAGGCTCTTTGAAGGGAGGATCTAAGTTTGATTCATCTTTGAAAATCACTTTCTTGCCCCTATCCATACACAGTACTTTCCACAAGGTATCTGCTCCATAAGTACTGATAGAATGAATGAATCAAAAATATTTAAAAGTTTTTTGACAGAGAAAGCAAATGATCCAACAAATTGTAGCATAATAAAAACTGCTTTTAACCTCTCTTTCATTCTGGAGTCCATTATAGCATCTAGTCTCAGTTAAATCTTAGATTGTAGACTGAGCCAAGTCAGTTCTGTCCCACAAAATTGTCTGTGATGGTAGATATATTTTATATTTTCCCTATCCAGTATGGAAGCCTCTAGCCACATGTAGCTGTTGAGTGCTTGAATTGTACCTAGACCAGTTGAATTACTGAAGTTTGTACTTTATTTACATTTATTTTAAACTTAAATAGTCACATTTGGCTGGTGGCTACTGTATTGGAAAACATAACTCGGAACTCAGAACAAATGGTGACATTCATATTGTGTTAAAAAACTTCAACTGGGCTACAACTAGGGTCCACTAGTGTGAGACTTTCAGGGTAATGCAAGTACATGGTTTATCCTTAAATTCTGTGCTCAAGGACACCCCACGTGCCTCACCTTAGTCTCAGCCATGCATTTCAGAGATTACTAGCCAGAGTTTCTTACTACTGACACTTTACCCTATGTTTTTGGGCCCATGTTAAACCACAGATGGCACTGAGATGCTATTACTGACTATTGAAGAGTCATGTTACCTAAAGAATGAATTGTTCACAGATCTAATGAAATTTGTTTTCTGCTACAGTGAGAATTATGATGTTTTCTTTTATTCCTTTCCTTTCCCATAGGAGCCTTTCAAATTATCAAATCTTCTTTCTATAATCAAATCGAATGTTATCTCCTCTATGAAGTGACTCTTGGTGCTTTGTATATTCACTTCTCCTGACAAAAGTGTGGTAGAAATGTCAAGTGTTAGCTCTATAGAAGTGCCACAACATGTGAGTTATGGCAAAGAAAAACTCAACAGGTGCTGTTAGGTACAACCAATGAGCCCCCAAGAAACCAATGTGGCCTGCTGCTTCTTACCACCCTTAAAAACACAAGGAGAATTAACTTCACTGTGCCTCAGTTGCCCCACCCCACAACATGGTGATGCTAACACCTAATTTATGTTAATTTTCTTAAATGCTGTTTAATGAGTATCTGCTATATGACTGATATTTGCACTAAAGGCAGAGATTTTATTCCTCAAGAGAGATTTTGCTTTTTTTATTTCACAGAATAGACCCAGCAACTAAATAAGCAATTGCAATATATGTCTATCATGACTCCAAAACTCTTGTTTTAGTAAATGGAACAGAGTAGGCACTCATTAATTCCAGTAATATCCTTTCAAATATTAGAGCTGAGGAGTCTTTTTCACAAAGTCCAAAGAGTAAACGCGTTAGTAGGACATAACCATGTTCAACAATTGTAGATTAATTTTACCAAAGCTTGTTGGTAAAGGAAGAACCATTAGAGTAATCTCCTCCATGAAGTAATGATTTGTTCAAGTATAACTTATAAAGTCTTTCAGAGTTAAAAATGAAAGGAAAAAATACATTTTCTCTAGTTAGCACAATTGATAAAATTAAACATCCCTGTATTTTCATAGCTACAAGTAGATTTTAGAAGTAGACCTTCTGGGCCGGGCGCGGTGGCTCAAGCCTGTAATCCCAGCACTTTGGGAGGCCGAGACAGGTGGATCACGAGGTCAGGAGATCGAGACCAGCCTGGCTAACACGGTGAAACCCCGTCTCTACTAAAAAAATACAAAAAACTAGCCGGGCGAGGTGGCGGGCGCCTGTAGTCCCAGCTACTCGGGAGGCTGAGGCAGGAGAATGGCATAGACTCGGGAGGCGGAGCTTGCAGTGAGCTGAGATCCGGCCACTGCACTCCAGCCTGGGCGACAGAGCGAGACTCCATCTCAAAAAAAAAAAAAAAAAAAAGAAAAGAAATAGACCTTCTGGGATCAATGATTAACTCCCCCCCGAAAAAAAGTTGAATGCTAGAGGACATCAGTTGAATGCATTTTAATTTCATGTTATTATTGGTAGTTTTGAACTGCAATTATTTGGGATAAGGTTAATTCGTAGACTTTCTCCCACAACAAAAGCATTGCCTTTGCTGAATGAAACCCTTTTGTTTCTTTACTTGCTTATTGCAATCCAGCATAACAGCCACATTTACAATTAAATTGGTAATTGACTATTTAGATCACTGTTCCCCATGCAACACTAAACTTGTAAGTAATAATTCAGGCATTAATAGGAAGCCACACAATTTTAAAAATGCACCACGAATTTTATATCTACCTAATGAATTGATAAATTCAGAAGGAAATTCCAGTTAGACACTATCTGCTATAAAATTAAAGATCGAGGCCAGGCGCGGTGGCTCAAGCCTGTAATCCCAGCACTTTGGGAGGCCAAGACGGGCGGATCACGAGGTCAGGAGATCGAGACCATCCTGGCTAATACAGTGAAACCCCGTCTCTACTAAAAAATAATATATATATATACAAAAAAAAATTAAAGATAGAATATGAACAAAACATAGCCTACCTTTGATTTACAGATGAGTTATCTAGTTTGAAAGGTTCTTAGATTTTTTTTTCTATATTTTGGTCATCACAATTTCACTGACATTATTTCACCAATGCGTGGATAAACAATGAAGAAAAAATGACACTCAGATTAGTCAGCTTGCATGCCTAAAAAGGGTTTGTAATAGTGTTGAGCCTGAGATAAGAAGAAAAACCAAAAGGGTATGTGGGCCTGTCTGCGCTCTTCTAGTTACGCATCTCGCTTGTTTCTACTATTTTTAAGAAAAATGAGAGTTGGCTGTATTAGAATCTCTGGTTACTCAGGGATCTTCAGTTTCGTATTGTCTACATATTCTCCTTGTGTTTTTAAGGGTGGTGAGAAATAATAGACCACATTGGTTTCTTAGGAGCTCATTGTTTGTACCTAATAGTGTTTGTTGAGTTTTTCTGTGCTATAACTCACGTATTGTAGGACTGCTATCGAGCCAACACTTGGCATTCCTACAATATTTAATATTTTCTTAATGTATTTATTAACTGCTTCCACCTCTTTCCATGCACAGATGGGGGGAGAAAAGCCAATGGTGGCTTGCTACATCTTTTCAGCAAGCATCAAATTGTACTGATATCCAGTCTCTTTATTGACCCCATTTAGCCTGGCTGTTAAATACTGAGAAATAGTCATTTTAAGAACAGCAAGGCCTTAGGGACTATCTGTTGTTGCTAACCCTGAGATACATTTTGGAATCCTGAATGCCCCTCAAGTGATTTAGTTCCCTAAATACCTCATAATGAAATATAGACATTTAGACATATAGATGTACTCACTTGTCATTAAGCCTAGGGAAACCTAGGACTTGCAATCTTTAAGTCCCCTTTCAATTCTAAAACTCCCTGACAATGAGCAATCTGACATTATATCATGATACGATCATGTCTGCCACTGCTTCGGTGCTGCTTCACATTGAATTGCCCTTTCCTGCCTCTTGACTTTCAGATTAGTTCTGATAAAACACGAATATGGTGTTTTCTAGCTGATCATTCTGATTTCTAATCTGACATGTTGTCATAGTTTTATTTACAGATTTTGGTTTACAAGTCAGCACTCCAGAGAGATTTCTGGGTTTTTTGACCTTCACTAAGTGGTCTCTTGCATTCAAATAATATCTGAATATGGTATAAGTATCTGAATTTCTCGCTTATATAATAAAAATACTTTTAAAAATCTCAATTATAATTATAAAAATGAAAATATCCTTCTTCATGAAAATATAAATTTTTTACTAATTATGAACTTAAAAAGGTTTTAATTGACATGAAATCACATGTATTGTACACAACATTTTATTTTGAAGTATATGTACATTGTGGAATGACAAAATATAGCTCATTAACATATGCATGACCTCACATAGTTACGATTTTTGTTGTGAGATTACTTTATATCCACTCTCTTAGCACTTTTCAAGAATGCAACACATTGTCATTAACTACCATTACCGTGTTGTACAATTGATCTTTTGAACTTATTTCTCCTATCTAACTGAAATTTTGTATCCTTTAATCAAGGTCTCCACAACCCATCACCCAAACTCCCACCCCTGCCCGACCATTCCGGCCTCTGGTAACCATCATTTTACTCTTGGCCTCTATGAGATCAACTTTTTTAGATTCCATACATGAGTGAAATCATATGGTATTTGTCTTTTGAGGCCTGACATTTCATTGAATGTAACTGGAATGATTATCAAACATTATCAAAGTGAAGGAAATGTATACAAGATAAGCTCTTAGGTCCAATTAAACACACGCACTACTCTTCCCCCATTCTTGCCATCAACATAGCACCCCATTAAGTTCCCAAGTTGAATAAAGCGGTGATACTCAACTCCTCTCAAGACTTTTTTGAATGGCCTGAGGCTTAGCAGCAGTTCTTAGTTCAGTAGTTTGTTGTGGTTAAGAAACTTTCTTATAGAAAGTTTTAATGCAATATAATTAAAAGTTTTGCCATTCTGTTTGGCTTCTCCAATCTTATTTCCATGTGTAATTTTTTGATATTCAGGATTTGTTTCTGGCTTTACCATGGCTTTAAAATACCCCTTAATAATGGAGATATATATATACACATACCAGTGGAATATTATTGAGCCTTAAAAAAAAGAGGGAAATCCTGTTATTTGTGGCAACGTGTATGAACCTGGAGGACATCATGTTAAGTGAAATAAGTCAGGCACAGAAGGACAAACACTGCATGATCTCACGTATTTGTGGAACGAAAAATAATTGTACTCATAGAAACAATGAGTAAAGTCATGGTAAGCAGAGGCTGAGGGAGGGGAGACTGGGGAGATCGTGTCCTTGTTGATCAAAGCACACGAGTTTTAGTTAGAAGGATAAAGTTCCAAAGATCTATTGTACAACATGTGACTATTATTTATAACAATATATTGTATATTTAAAAATTGCTGTGAGACTAGATTTTAAGTGTTCTCAGCACAAAAAAGCATTATAGTATGTGAGGTAATGCGTATGTTAAAAAGCTTGATTTAGTCATTCTGCAATGGATGCATATATCAAAACATCATATTGTGTACCATAAATATATACAATATTTACTTGTCAATTAAAAATTATAAAATCAAAAATATAGTAATATGTCACATCAGTGAGCTTTAAGCTTTATCTTATACTTGTTTTCTATTAGTAATAGAAAACATACCAGTTACCTTTTCCTTAAGAGCCTAGATTATTGAAAAATTATTTTTATTGTGAAAAATAGCCTACATAAAAATAGTGAACATTTATGATTTATAAAAAGATAGTAAGATGAGCACCTTAATACTCATGACCCAAGTTTAGAGGGAGATTACCCTGATAACATCAGTCCCCAAAAATAACCACTCTCTTGAAGCTTGTGTCAATGATTCCTTTTCTTTTCATGATAGTTCTACTACACATAATTATTTGTATACTTTATTATCTAATTTTGTTTTTAAATTGGTATATATGGAATCATACTAAATATATTTTTCCATGTTATGTTTCTTGGCCTCCATATTATGTGTTTGGTATTCATTCAGGCTTCTGTTTGTAACTGTTTGTTTTACTTTGGATTCCCTGAAAATAGATTCTGAGATGAAGAATTGCTTGCAGAAATTTCACCTAAGAATGCTCTAAAGCAGTGCTGGCCAATAGAACTTTGTGCAGTGGTAGAAGCGTTCTATACCTGCATTGCCTAATAGAGTAGCTGTGGCCACCATCCATAGGTGACTATCAAGTTATTCAATTTAAAAATTTAAAAATAAATTTCAACATCCACATATAGCTTGTGAACTATGGCACTGGATAACAGAGCTCTAGAGAGACATACCTGTAAGAAAGTAGGAAGCAGAATTGGGCAGAGGTAGAAGCTGATTCAGCCAGTCCTCTGGGCATATCTAGAACTGGGATAGGCTGTCAAAGGTGTTCCCAGTTGAGGCAAAGCAACTGAACTTGAGTATGACAGCATGAGACAGTCATTGGTTCTGCCTCCTAGAAGAAGGAGCAACCTTGGGTGAGTCAGTTCTTTGCCTCTGAGGGTGATTTCCAGTGAAAAGCACATCTGTGAGCCTTCAACAGCCAATATTACCAGCGGCAAGTGTCACAGGATCCTTGGGGTATTGCTTCATTAGCCAGAAACCTTTGTGGCCAGTGGTACATTTGCCTGAGTTTTGCTCGAGCCCACTGGACTCGTTTCACCCACTCACACTGGCAGGCCGTGTTTGGCTTGTGCTACTGGCCTGGATCCCATTCTTGCCAAATGTGAGCTAGACGTGGAGCAGTGAGGGGTGCCTGAGTGAGAAATCATGGAGTCTGGATGCTGTGCAGAGCCAGGCACACTGGCTCTGGTGGGGCAGGCAGCTCCAGATGCTGGCATGGGTGCCAGCTCCCTGCAAGGCTGCAGCTGGTCCAGGCGTGCCACAGGCAGCTTTTACTTGTGGCACCAGGGAAGGTGGTGGTGCCTGGAAGTCTGGAACACCAGGAACCACAGAGTCCCAAAGGGTGTGTCACAACCCTGGCTTGGGAGCTCCTATGTCTGGGTTCCCTGAAGGGCTGCAGCTCTTCTCTTTTTCTCTCTTTTCTCCTTCTTACTGCCTGCAACTTGGTGAGCAAGGGGCATGTTTCAGCTCTGTTTGTGTTACAACTCTTTCAGTCCTGCCATTTGGTGGGTCCCAAGTTCTTGTCCCACATCCAGGAAAAATGAAGTAAACTGACAATTAAAGGGTGAGTAAAGTGAAGAGGTGCTTTATTGAGCGACAGTACAGCTCTCTGGAGACTTGAAGTGGGTAGCTCCTATCCATAGGCAGGCCATCCTGTCAAGTGTGCAGTTTTCAGCAGAGACCCAGAGTGGGTAGCTCCTATCAACAGGCAGGTCGTCCCAACATCTGCTTAGCTCTCAGCTGACAGAAGACCCACAGTGGGCAGCTCCTTTCTGCAGACAGGTCCTCCAGATGTCTCCCCAAGTCTGGCTGAGTCCGGGGTTTTTATGGGCTTCAAAGGGGAGGAAGTACGTGCTGATTGGTTCATGGGTGGCTATGAGTGGGCCCATAAAAAGCACCTTAAGTTCTCATTCCTGTCTGTGGAACTTGCAGCCCAGCCCCCAGGCTTCAGGCCTTCCCAGGCCCTTTCCACCCAGGAGCCTATCTGCCTCCCACTGCTGTCAACCTGTCAGCCCTGGTGTCCAGGCTGTTTGTACCAAGGGGCACCTGCAAGCCCACACCAAGCCAGCCTCAGTAATTCCCACCGTGGCCTCCCTCCCATGCTCCTCAGCACCCAAAGTCTGGAGGGGCCAAGACAGCAGGGAACTGGCATTTCATCACTACCCCCAGCATGCAAACACACCTCTGGGTCGTGACAGCACACAGACTTGGTCTCAACTTTGCTTCAAAATCGCAGCAGGCACCAGGAGCAGGAAGATGCTGGGCAGTGGGAGCAGGCATTTCTGAGCCTGCAGAGGAAGGGAAGCCTTCCAGGGTCCCTGAGCTCAGGAATGCTCAGGTCTGCAGCTGCACCCATTGGGGCGGGATTTCCATCCCTCCAACTTGGAAGGGGTGGGGGCTTCCGCCTGTGCCTGGCTCCTGCTAACTCTGTGGAGCATGCAGTCCTGGCTGCGCCTCCCCGGCTGCAGCTGTCGTCTTCACAACAGCCTCTCCAGATGGGCTGCCACTGCCATCATTAGGGGATTGGTGCTAAGCTTTGGAGAGATTCTGAGCAGAGCACTACAATGTCTATGATAGAGCTGATTATTTATTTTTATTGTTCTATTGGAATTTCATTATATAAATAAACCACAATTTACTAATATATTCTATATATGATAGAGATTTAGGTTATTTCCAGTTTGAGGAGGTATGGCTATGGTAAACCATGTTTCTCTAAACAGTCCTGTCTATGTCTTCTGGTGAATAAATGCAAATATTTCTCTAAGCTATATACCTGTAAGTAGAATTACAGAAAGTTAGGATATGTGTGTAATGGACTTCACTAGGTAATGCTCAGATGTTTTCCACATGGTTGTAGAGTTTACAAATTGCAGCCTCTCAGTCAGTGCCTCAGTTGTACCAAATAAGAGGTTTATTCAAAATTTCTAATCTACCATGCAGAAGATAAACTTGTATTTTTTTAATATCATTTTTCTCTGAATGAAGTGTTAAAATAAATTTAACCCTGTAATGGTTGGCAGAATTCTAAAATAACCACCAGTAAGTAATGCTATTGTATAATGCTTTTCCCTTGAATCTTGGCTGAACCTGTGACTTGCTTCTAGCCAACAGAGTATGGCAATAACCATAAACAAAAACAACAAATATAAATTCACATTTAGATTATTTTGTTTGTTAAAGGTAAAGGATTTTTACAGATGTAATTAAGGTCCTTAGTATGTTTGAATTGAATCAATGAAAAGAAAGACTACTTAGTGAGTCTGATTTAATCAGGTGAGCTCTTTTAAAAGGGGCTTCATCTTTTTCTGAGATCAGATTCATTGTTCTTTTGGTCTTAAAGAACCAAGCCCTCCTGAATTCTAGAAATGCAAGGAAACTAATCCTGCCAACAACGATGTGAGACATCTTAATGGCTGTGTTTTAAGAGCAGATGTTCGAGAGACAAGCATTGAGAATTGCATTTCTTAAGACTACAGCCTGGAAATAGACACAGATCACTTCTGCCATATTCTATTGGTCAAAGTCACCCATGTTCAAGGGGAGGAAAACAGACATATTTTTTGAAGGAAGAATTGACAAATAATTTGAAACTACCCTTAATCCTCCACACTTGTTAGGGTGTACCCAAGAAAAAGGAGGAACAGTTTAGTGAACAGCTATCCAGTCTCTGTCACAATGTGGAGATTTTTAAACGGTTCATCATTTTAAACAGTGACTATATATTTTCATCAACACCCTGTGAAGTACTTAAAACTTGTCTTAATCCATTCAGACTGTTATAAGAAAATTCCTTAGACTGGGTAATTTATAAGCAGCAGAAATTTATTTCTCACAGTCTGAGGCCAGGAAGTCCAAGATGAAGGTGCTAGTAGATTTGCTGTCTGCGAAGCGTCTGTTCCTTATAGATAGCACAGTCTTTCTGTGTCCTCACGTGGCAGAAGGAGTGAACCAGCTCCCTCAGGCCTCTTTTGTAAGGACACTAATCCCGTTAGTGAGGGCTCCACCCCATGATGACCTAACAACTTCACAAAGGCCTCGCCTCTTAATAGTATTGCATTGGTGATCAGGTATGAATGTATGAATTTGGCCATGGGGAAGGCACAAACATTTAGACCATATCACTTATGGATTATGTTTTCATATCTGTGAATTTAGTTACAAGCATATAGTAATAGAAATGCATATTAACAAATTCATAGGGCATGTAGTCAATTTTTAGATACAATACGGGATTTTTTTTTTTGGTACAACATTCTCTGAAAAAAATGATGTTTTTATGTATAGATGCCCCTATGTACCTGGAGGTTTATAACATTTGGAGACATCGGATACTAGAACATTTTTATTATGTTATACTAAAATCTTCTCTATTGAACATTTTACTCACAAGTATTAGTATTATTTTCTTGACCAAATGAAACAAATCCAAGTTATCTTCTAGTCTTCTGTACAACAACCCATCATGTAGTTGAAATCAACTATCATGTTACTCCAGAGTTTGTCATCTTTGTTCTAAGCGCTACCAGTGCTTTTAAAGAGGTGATATCTGAAGTGGAAAATAAATGCTAGCCAGATATGATCTACTGCATTTTTTCTTTTTTAATACAAGTGTAATTTACATAAAGAGAAAGGAGCAGCTATTAGTTTATTAAAATGGTAGTATTTTATATTCAAGAAACTTTCATATGCATGTCTCTTGGATCTTAAGGACCTCGTCAATTACTAGAGCATACACCATAAAGTTCATTAAATGTAAGTATTCCCCCATTTTGGTAATAAATATATAATATTACATATCTTCTACACATATACTTGCTATAATTATCAGAAATATAGAAATACATATGTACATATTATTTCAATATTAGGAATCTAAAGTTTGAAGAGATTAATTCTTTGCCCAAATGTATACAATAAATTAATGGTGAGCTGAGACCACAGTAAAAGTTTCTGATCCTATGTTCAGTTACTATTTTTCTATTATACCGTGCTGTTACATAATTTATATATTTAAAATTCCACATTCAGAATTGTAATATTTTATAATTGTGTATAGTTTAATTAACTATGTACAGTCTATTCAAATTCAAGGAACCATTGAGAGATGTTAAAAACCACTTAGAGTGCTCAAACACTTTGAAATGCAGTTTTGGCAATTTAAATGTCAGGGTACCTCTGACTTATGGAAACTGAAAGGACCCTGTAAAGATTATTGAATATTTTACTGTAATGAAACTGAAATATTCTAATATATGGAAATTCCTAGTTTTGTTTCTAACCAAATTAATGTATTTCTAGCTTTTGATAATTACTTTTAAGACCACTAGTTGCTTAGATTTTTTTGTTTTCAATTATTAATAGCAACAGTCTATTATGGTATTTGAGAAAACTAGTAATCCCTTAGTGACTAGTAATTTTAAAAGTAATGTTTTATATAGGATCTAGTATCAAAGTCTATCAGCAGCTAGAAAGGATACTACATAAATACCTAATAAAATATTCCACTTCCTCTTAAAATTAGGGAATTGTGTGTAGTTGGAAATTCGTCAGGTCTGAAGGTGAAAGATACATCTTTTATTATCATGACAGAATACAAAATCTAGCAAACCCGTGACTGATACTGGCACCCAAAAGTAAGTGTATTACTGTTGTTTCTAAAAAGCGAGTCCTGTTTTTAATCTGACTTTATTATAAGTTACCAGTGAACTTTTCCTACGAACATGAGGCTTCATAAGAGCAGTGCTATTTATGTAAGGTCAAATTTGTGGGCCGTATTTTCAGTTGTCCTGATTTAGTAGGTCTACAATAGAGGCTTTAAAATCAACTGTATTTCTATCAGGCAACCTACATGGTTCTGATGTAGAAGATCCATGGACCAGACTTAGAAAAACAATGGTCAATAGGAGCTGTGAATATTGGCTCCAATTCCATTCCACATATGTTTCTTTTACATTCTCTGTATAAGTTGCAATTCACACTTTGCTCAAGGTATTTTTGGTATGGATTTTAAAATTATTATTTTTTTTAATTGAAAGATTGAATTTATCATGCACAACATGATGTTTTGAAGGATATATACATTGTGAAATGATTCAATCTAGCTAATAGATACTTTGCCTCACATAATTATTATTTCTGTGGTGAGAACAATTTATATCTACTCTCTTAGCATTTTTCTAGAATACAATATACTCTTAACTATAGTAAACATGTCATACAGTAAATCTCTTGAATTTATTCCTTCTAACTAAAATTTTGTGTCCTTTGACCAACAGCTCTCTAAGCCCCCACCCCCAACCCTACCCCAACCATCCCTGCCCCTGTTAAACACCATTCTACTGTCTACTTCTATGAGATCAACTTTTTTAGATTCCATACATTAGCGTGATATTTATCTTTCTGTGCCTGGCTTAATCCCCTTAACATAATGTTCTCCAAGTCCATCCATATAGCAAGATTTCCTTTCTTTAAGACTACATAGGATTCCACTGTGTTTATACATATGTATGATTTTTACCATTTATTCATTGATGGCTACTTAAGTTGATTCCATATCTTGGCTCTTGTGAATAATGGTACAGTGAATATGGGAGTGTCACTATCTCTTTGACATGCGGATTTAATATCTTTTGGATATATATACAGTGGTACAGCTGGATTACATGGTAGTTCTATTTTTAGTTTTACGAGAAAGAGACTGTTTTCCATAATAGCTGTACTGATTTACATTCCCACCAAAAGTGTGTAAGAGTTCTCTTTACATCCTAACCAATACATGTTATCTTTTGTCTTTTTGATGATAGCCATTCTGACAAGTGAAAGAGGATATTTCATTGTGGTTTTAATTTGCATTTCCCTGATAATAAATGATGCTGAGCATCCAGAGCAAAACACATGTTAGTCCACAAGTTTCAAAATATTTTAAAAATCAAAATCATATAATGTATCTTCTCGGACTACAGTGAGTAAAACTAGAAATCAATAGCAAGAGGGACTTTAGAACCCATAAATATACTTGGAAAACAACACACTCCTGAATGACCATTAGGTCAATAAGAAAATTAAGATTTATATTAAAACATTTCTTGAGAGAGAGAAAAATGGAAATACAAAATATTAATTTCTGTAGGACAGAGAAAAAGCAATGCTAAGAGGAAAGTTTATAGCACCAAACAACTACATAGACAAAAAGTGAGGCTGGGCTCAGTGGCTCACTCCTATAGTCCCCACACTTTGGGAGACTTGGGAGGCAGAGGCAGGCAGATTGCTTAAGCCCAGGAGTTTGAGACAAGCCTGGGCAATATGGCAAAACTCCATCTCCACAAAACATGCAAAAAGTATCCTGGTGTAGTGGCATATGCTGTAGTCCCAGCTACTCAGGAGGCTGAGATGGGAGTGTCACTTGAGCCCAGAAGGTTAAGACTGCAGTGAGCCAAAATCGAGCCATTGCACTCCAGTATGGGCAACAGAGTGAGACCCTATCCCAAAAACAAACAAAAACAACAATGAAAAAAAAAACTCAGAAAGATTTCAAAGAGTCTCATGATACACTTCAAGCAACTAGAAAAGCAAAAATAAATCTAACCCAAAATTAGCAGAAGGAAGGAAATAATAAAGATCAGAGCAGAATTAAACAAAATAGAGACTAAAGAAACCAATACAAAAGTTGGCTATTCAAAAATATTTAAACGTTTGTTAAACTGCTAACTAGACTACCCAAGAAAAAAAGCAAGAAGCCCAAAACAGACATCAGAAATGAAAAAGGAGACATTATGACTAATACTATGAAATACAAAAGATCACCAGAGATTATTATTAACAACTATACACTAACCAACTGAAAAGCCTAGAGGAAGTGAATATATTCTTGGAAGCATACATCTTACCAAGATTCCACGAGGAAGAAACAGGAAGTCTAAACAGGCCAATAATGAGGAGCAACATTGAATCAGTAATGGAAATTCTGTGAACAAATAAAAGCTCAGGACAAGATGGTTTCCATGCAGAATTCTACCAAACATATAAAGAAGAATGAATACCACTTTTTCTTAAACTATTGTAAAAAATTGAGTAGGGAATTCTCCCTACTCATTCTATGAGGCCAGCATTATCCTAATACTCAAACCAGACAAAGACACACACAAAAAAGCTATAGACCAATATCTCTGATAAATATAGATGCAAAAATCCTTACAAAATACTAACAAACTGAATGCAACAACACATTAAAAAGATAATGCATCATGATCAAGTGAGATTTATCCCAAGGATGATAGCATAGTTCAACATATTCAGGTCAATAAATGTGATACATCATGTCAGCAGAAGGAAAGACAAAACCCATTGGATTATCACAATAGATGCAGAAAAAGACAACTCTGAGCAAACTAGGCATAGAAATATCATACCTCAAAATAATAAATACCATATATGATAAACTCACAGCTAACATCATACTGAAGGGGGGAATTTGAAAGCATTTTCTCTAAGAAATGAAACAAATGGTGAAAAATGCCCACTTCCACCATTCCTATGCAACATGGTGCTGGAAGTCTTTGCCAGAGAAATCAGTCAAGAAATATAAATAAAAGTCACCAAAATTAGAAAAGAGTCAAACTGTCCCTTTTTGTGGATAAAATGATCTTAGGTCTAGATAATCCAAAAGACTACCAGGAAATTCTTAGAACTTATAAACAAAGTCAGTAAAGTTGAAGGATACAAAATCAACGTACAAAAATCAGCAGCATTTCTATCTGCCAATAATGGCACAACCAAAAAGGAAATTAAGAAGGCAGTCTCATTTTCAATAGCTACAAAAAAATACCTAGGAATAAATTTAATCAAGGAAGTGAAAGACCTCTACAAGGAAAACTGCAAAACACTGATGAAAGGAATTGAAGAAGCCACAAACAAATGGAAAGAGATTACTTGTTCATGAATCAGAAGAATTAATATTATTGAAATGACCATACTACCCAAAGCAATCTATGCATTCAATGTAATTCCTATCAAAATACCAATGCCATTTGTACAGAAATGTAATACACAATTCTAAAATTCATATGGAACAAGTAAAGAGCTGAAATAGCCAAAGCAACCCTGAGCATAAACAACAAACCTGGAGGCATCATACTATCTGACATCAAAACATATTACAAAGCTATTGTAACCATGACAGCATGGTATTTGTATGAAAGTAAACACATAGACCAATGAAACTGAATAGAGGACCCAGAAATAAATCCACATATTTACAGCCAACTCATCTTCAACATAGATTCCAGGAGCATACATTGGGGAAAGCATACTTTCTTCAAGAAATAGTGCTGGGGAAACTGTATAACTATATGCAAAAGAATGAAACTGGACCCCTGTCTCTACCATATACAAAAGGCAACTCAATATGGGTTAAAGACTTACATGTTAAACCTGAAATTATAAAACTACTAGAAGAAAACAGAGGGAAAATTCTTCAGGACATTGGTCTTCAGAAAATCTTTCTAGGGAAAGATTTTATGGCTAACAGCTCAAAAGCATAAGCAACAAAACCAAAAATAGACAATTGAGATCATAGTAAAGTTAAAAGCTTCTGCACAACAGAGGAAACACTCAACAGAGTGAAGAGGCATCCTCTTGAATTAAAGAAAATATTTGAACATTATTCATCCTACAGGGCATCAATATCTGGAATATACAGGGAACTCAAACATCTCAATAGTAAAAAATAATAATTCTATTAAAAAGTGGGCAAAGGATATGAATAGATATTTCCCAAAAGAAGATATACAGATGTTCAACAGGTATATAAAAAAATGCTCAATATCATTAATCATCAGGGAAATGCAAATCAAAACCACAATGAGACATCATTTTACTCCAGTTGGAATGGCTATAATTTTTAAAAGACATAAAATGCCAGATGCTGGCAAGGATGTGAGGAAAAGGGGACTATTACACACTGTTGGTGAGAGTATAAATTAGTACAACTACTATGGAAAACAGAATTACCATAGAATATAGCAATCCCACTACTGGGAAATATGTACTCATGGTTTATTGCAGCATTATTCACAAAGAATAGTGGAAAGATATGGAATCAACCTAAGTGCCCATGGTGAAAGATGGCCACTTTCACCACTTCCATTCAACACAGTACTGGAAGTCCTTCAGTACTATGGAAAGATATGAAACAAACCTAAGTGTCATCAAGGGAACAACAGATAAAGAAAATATGGTATATATTCATAATAGAATACTACTTGACCATAAAAATAATGAAATCATGTCATTAGCAATCACATGGGTGGAACTGGAGAGGTCATTACATTAAGTACAATAAGCCAGGCACAGAAAGACAAATACCATATATTCTCATTTATACATGGGAGCTAATAAACTTGATATCATGGAAATAGAGAATAGAATGATAGATACCAGAGACTGGGAAGGGTGGGTTGTAGTGAGGGTTGGAGGGGGGCAGGATGAAGAGGGGTTGGTTATGGATATAAAAATATAGTTAGATATAAGAAATAAGTTATAATATTTGAGAGCAGACTAGGGTTACTATACTTAGCAATAATATTATGCACATTTCAAAGTAACTGGAGGACAGGACTTGAAATGGTGTCAACAAATAAAAATCATAATCACTCGAGGTGGTGAATACCCCAAATATGCTGGCTTAATCTTTATATGTTCTATGCACGCAATGAACACTCACATGTACCCCATAAATTTGTAAATTATTATATATCAATAAAAGGAGAAAAAAAGAATGCTCTAAAACTGGGGGAAAATCAAATGGAAATTAACTTAGAGCTAGACCTTGATTGTGCCTATAATTCTCAGACTGCAAATGAATGCTCAGGAGTTGTGACATTTGAGAACTCAGGAAGTGCAAAGGCATTTAACACAGGTATCAATCATTTTGTTCTCTGAAAACTTTTCTTCCCATTCAAGATATATAACACAAAGTCAAAATTAGCTCCATATTATTCATGTGAGGTGACGGTTGCTATCTGTGTCTATAAACTCGACCAGGTCTTGGAATTGAGGCTAAAGAGAAAAAAGCCGAAGCTACTAACTTGTGTTATTTTCAGTTAAGAGGATGTGGAAGTTAAGATAACCCTCAGTTTATTTATCTCTAAAATGATGATAATGGTATTTGACTTTAATATTTGGAAATAAATGAAGAACATCCAAGTGAGAATAGACAGTTTATTTATTCAGACATTACTGTAGCAATAAAGTCAGCTACCATCACTAGCACTTGGCAGAGATTCAAAGTCAGGCAGGGAAATGGAAAAGCCTTATAATAAAAATCATGGAAGACCTCAGGTGTGATGTGTTTGGAGCATGTTAGCATAGGAAAGCTAGGAGTCAGTTAAATGGAAGTGACACATCCTGTGTGATTTGTTTAGGGAGTGTATTTGGCTTTCTCTTGTTGGTTCTCAGTTAAAAATTAGGGCAAAATATAAGAAAGCTGGCAGCCATTGACCAAATCCTTACTATTCCAGGTCAGTTGCTGCAAAGGTTGTGATTTGGCCTCCTGGACTGTTGATGCAGAGATTGTGGGCCAGAGTTCTATCAGATATGGTCTAGACATTATTCATTTGTATGTTCAGTCTTCATGGCTAACAGTTTTTTTAATGAGAATTGAATTGGAATGAGTTGAAAAGATGCCTGTTGCTGTTTTTGGAAGTAGTGGAGGTAGCATTAGGCGGTAAGGTGAAGGCAGCAGTATCTGGAAGAGAGAAGTAAGGTATGTGGCTCCACTGATGTCAGGAATGTCTCAATAGGTTACCTAGAGCTAGGGGAAGAGCACTTGGAGAAATTCTCCTTCTCAATCCTGTCTAAATGTAGAGTAGAAACATTGCCCTCTGTTTTCCTAGCTTATAAACTGTCCACATTGCTCTTCACAAGGATCCTTGATCCCCTGGGTATCTGAAACTTTAGGCTCTACTTCTAAACTGATGCAAGTGAACCCCAATATTGGGACCCAGCCAAGAAGTGTTCTTGGCATCATGCAGGAAAGAATTCAACAATGAACCAACAGAGTAAAGTGAAAGCAAAGCAAGTTTGTTAAGACCAACAGAATACAGGAAAATGGCTGCTCCATGACAAAGCAGGGCTACCCCACAGGCAAAGTAACACTTGTGGATCTAGCACCAGTTAGCTAGATTTGTGGCTACTCCTTAATTATATGGTAAATAATTTTCTAGAAAAGGGATGTGGAGTTCCTGGAACTGAGGGTTTCTCTCCTTTAAACCATATAAGGTAACATCCGGGCATTGCTGTGGCATTTGTAAACTGTCATGGTGCTACTGGGAGTGTCCTTTAGCATGCTAACGCATTATAATTAGTGCATACTTAACAATGAGGGCAACTGGAGGTTGCTTTCATCCCCATTTTGATTTAGCTGGTTTCTTTACTACATCATGTTTTGATGAGATCCTGTTTTCATCAGTGGGATCATAACCCCACCGATTTGGAGACCAAGTCCTGCTCATCTCCTACCTCAAAACTAATGAGAGAGGGCCCATTTTTCTAACCTACGAACTTCTATAGCTAACATTTCCTTATCTCAGAATTATGAATAGGTAAACAATTTGTTATCAGAAGAAGTTACAAACACATCATGTAAGAGCTATCTAGTTAATGATTTAATATTATTTTATCTTGCTACATATTTATGACATTTTAAAGCTTACCTCTTGTAAAATATTCAGACTTATATCTATCTTGTTTTCTTTTTTTGTTTCTTTGTATCTACCCTGTCCTGATTATTCAAATTCTTGGCATCAGCAAACCTTTTAATCATTGACTTTTAATCATTGCTTAGCTGCCTTGACTATAGGTACCTTGGTATGCACATTGCAAAAGTCACCTTCTTATACACACCCACACGAGCACACATATTCTTTAAGTTCTGTTCAGAAATACCACAGTCCATTTGGCCTCTCCTAGACCTCCTCATTTCTAGAGTCTTTCACCTAATCTCCATTCTTGATTCCCTTTCCCATGAGCTGAATGACTAAACACAAATATCCTACTGACCTCAATTTCCTGTCCTTCTGCCGTTTTCACTCCGTGTTTCCTCTAGATCTGTTTCTTCACCTTCCCTTCCTTTTTTTCCTTCCTTCCTCCAGACCAAAATATATATTTGTTCTAGCACTACAGTAATTCTCATTAAATATTTAAATCTCATTCTCCTTTCCTGTTTCTATTGTATACTCCAGAAGCACATCCAACATTCTGGCTTTTAGGCTTCTACATTCAATACTAGAGAAAACTCATAATGGTCCAGCATAGTGTCACTACAAGTTCCGAGAGCCACCCCACACTGCTTGGCAATGCCACTATGGGTCCAACTCGAGGCTGTCTCTCATTCCTCACAGGTGCAATTTCAGACTTTTACTACTCCTCCAGTACACTGTGCACCACCTCTTCTCTCAAAAAGGAAATTCCTATGTAGCCATAAAAAAGGATGAGTTCGTGTCCTTTGTAGGGACATGGATGCAGCTGGAAACCATCATTCTCAGCAAACTATCGCAAGAACAGAAAACCAAACACCGCATGTTCTCACTCATAGGTGGGAACTGAACAATGAGATCACTTGGACTCGGGAAGGGGAACATCACACACCGGGGCCTATCATGGGGAGGGGGGAAAGGGGACGAATTAATGGGTGCTGATGAGTTGATGGGTGCAGCACGCCAACATGGCACAAGTATACATATGTAACAAACCTGCACATTATGCACATGTACCCTAGAACTTAAAGTAGAATAATAATTAAAAAAAAGGAAATTCCTAGCTAACTTTTCTCACCACCAACAAGGCTTATCTGCAAGTTTTTTTATTATCTTACTCAGAGCAAGTCACATTCTTATTTGTGCTTGAAGCTAGTTATTTCACATAGACTCTGGATCTCATTCTCTTCCGTTTCAATAGGGGCCTCTCTTCTTTACCTATGTCTCTTAAAAATTTTATTCTTATTGTTTTTTAGACTTTTTCTCTAAGGTTTTGTCTGTGGTCACATATTTATCTCTCTCTTTTTGAGCAATCTTATTTACTCCATAATTTCAGCTGCCACATATATACTGGAATTTTTTAAATCTACATCAACAGGTTTCAGAATGCCTTTGAAACTTCAGACAGGTCTACCTAATTATCTTCTAGATTCCTCCTTTTCTCTTTTCCTTCTCACCCATTAGTCAATAAGTTCCAACAATTTTACTTATTAACTCTTTAAGTTAATAAGTAAACTAAGTAAACTTATTAGTAAACTTATTAGTAAAATAAGTAAACTTATTAACTCTTTAAGTTAATAAGTAAACTGCCAAATCATTTAAAACACAAATGTAACCAAGTCCTCCTATGTTTAAAATCTTTTAATAGTCCTTATCATATTTGGTTTAAATGCAAACTCCTTGACATAACACACAAAACTTTTCATGATTTGACCCCTGCATTTATCTCTCTAGTCTTTTATTTCCCAAAGTGTGTTCAGAAAAACGCTTACTCTGTGAAAAGTCTGGCACGATGAGGTGGAGGAACAGGAAGAGAATGGCGGGCTTTATCAAGTTCAAATCCATTTGAGAAACTAATGCTTTAGTATTACCTTTTAGAGAAGTGGTTCTCAAGTTGGTTCCTGGAGCAGAAGCACCAGCATTACTTGAAAGGTCATTCTCAATACACATTTTCAAGCTTTACCCTAGACCTAATGAATCAGGAACGATGGGTCCCAGGACCTAGCAACCTATCTGTGTTTGTGAGCTTTCCCGGCAATGCTGATGCACACTAAAGTTGGAGAACCACAATCTTAGAGAATCACCATGCATAGTAGTATATTAAAGGCTTCAGGAAATCTGAAAATAATGTATTTAACTTTGTTTAAGCAAAAATTTTTAAGTTGGTTGAGCCCTGGCCCTTGTGTGTGTAAGTACACGATACTAACATAGAGTAGAAGAAACGTTAGAGAAGCACACTTCATCAAAAGCTGTTATAGCCCATTTTACTAGTAATTATTCAAATATAGTAGGCATCTGTCATGTGTTTTTGTGTTTACGTAGCCTGTCTTTGCATTTTTCTTTTCTTTTCTTTTTTTTTTCTGTGATGGAATCTTGCTCTGTTGTCCGGGCTGGAGTGCAGTGGCGCTATCCTGGCTCACTGCAACCACCACCTCTCAGGTTCAAGCAATTCTCCTGCCTCAGCCTCCCAGGTAGCCAGGACTACAGGCACGGGCCACCATGCCCAGCTAGTTTCTGCATTTTTAGTAGAGATGGAGTTTCCCTATGTTGGTTAGGCTGGTCTCCAGCTCCTGACTTCAGGTGATCCACCCACCTCAGCCTCCCAAAGTGCTGGGATTACAAGCATGAGCCACTGCACCCGGCCGGTCTTTGCATTTTTCTACCAAATGTCTCCTCCCAACCCTAGTCTTGTCAGCTCCTTAGAAGCAGCATTTCACAATTACATGTTTATTGAATGAATACATTGAATGCCACAGAAATATTTTATAACCATTTTTAAAGTATTGAAAAGTTCCACTAACTTGAAGATATCATTTGTTATTTCAGTACTTTCTTTTGCATGTAATGGCTCTTTCTATATATTGATCTCTTCTTGATGGAATATACTTATATTTTCTTATCTGATATCATGAAAGTGTAATATATATCCCATCAGCTGGTCTGTAAAAGCTTTTCTGTATATGCTTTTCTGTAATGAAATATCCTTTGTAAACATGACCATTGGAACTTTCTTCAGATAATCCTATAACCTGGCAACTTTCCACTTTCAAAAATTACCTCCCCATTATACCCTTACAGATTTTCTTTCAAGTCTGTTTCTTCAATAATCTATTAACAAAATAATTTTAATCACTATTATAGTAATCACTATAATTATGATTCATTTACTGGGTCATATTTTAATGAATGTATTTTTATTTATTATTAAATGATTTATAATTATCATATTTTCTTGATATAACAAATTGTTATTTCATAACATTATTCATAGTAATGTTTCAATCAGTATGAATACACTTACTGTAAGCTTTTCTTAATTTCTACTATCATAACCTTAATTTTTCCAATCATAAGGTTAATGCCCTATTAGATTTCTAGGATACATTAAAAAGTTTTACATAGATAAACTTAATTCTTAAGAAATTTATAATACACCAGATTAGACCTCATCCCTTAAGCATGCAGTCTCTTACAATGTGCTATTAAAGTAGGGAGAGCCTGATTTATGATAGTATTGTGTGCTATGCAAAAACTTAATGATTCAACATCAAGTTTGATTTATTCTAAAGCAACAAACATAGTAGGATGTGAAAAATAGCATCATCAGTAATCTTCTGGTGTCATAAAAAAGAGTGATGGAAGTACAATTTGTGACAGGTAAGGGATTTGGAAATGAATGCATATTTCAACTACTTCTGTCTCTCCTCTTTTCCATGTCACTCTTAGCAAAATGATGAGAAGTGACTGTGATGTTACACATATCATGTATAATAATTTTATTTCATTTAATCACATTACTTAAAACCTATAAGACATATAGTTTGGCTATGTACATATGACGATAATTAATGATACTGTTCTAATACCAAATATCTCCCCACCATGGCCATTGGAAGCAGTTTTATTTATAACCTTCACAACGCACCAGGTTATCTGGATTTCTAAATCCTTTAGAAATCTATTGAGCTTAATATAATGCACAAATAATTACATTATTGTGGTGATAACAAAATCCTGTTCACAAAATAAAAATAAATTTTAATAAAAGTTCTAACTTAAAAGGCAGCAAAGCTTGATATTTGTAAGCCTGCATTACTGCCCATTACTTCCTAAAGTTGACTGACATAACGAAGGAATTGAAAGAGGAAGCTTGCCAAGAACTTTCAAGTTGTTTTCGGGGATCACATGTACATACTTCTTAAGATCTTTGGAGACTGCTTATAATTCATTCTGGACATTTGAAGTATTTTATGTCAGCCACTAATTTTTTTACCATTTTAATTTAGTTCTGCAAGTTTTAACATCTGCTGCATTTCAAACATAAATGTAAATCAACGACTCTTGGATGTACCCTAGGGAAATACATGCTCTTAAAAGTACATTATAGTCTAAGACTAGAGAGGTCTCTAGTATTAAGTGAGTTTACTATAGGGCTATCTTTTAAGTTAAGTGAGAATAATAATTAAATGACAACTCAACAGAATATGGTTACATATCATGATTTGCACTGGAAAATACGCATATACAACCATTCAACTGAGAGGGTAGCTGACCTGGCTATCTTTTAAGTTAAGTGAGAATAATAATTAAATGACAACTCAACAGAATATGGTTACATATCATGATTTGCACTGGAAAATACACATATACAACCATTCAACTGAGAGGGTAGCTGACCTGGTTACAGAAGACATGGCAATTGGATATGGCAATAGTTTGGGCCAAATAAAATCTAATACTCATTTTACACCAGAGTCTTTGAGTTTCCAGAGCCATAAGTTGATGTTTTCAAATATCCCGCACCTATAAGCTTGCAAAGGATTTAGCAAAAATTTCCGTACACTTAAGTGAAAATTTATCTCTGCCTATTTTTTTAACCCAATTTTAACAAGTAAATGTAAAAGAAGTGCTCTAAAGGAACACCCACCAAAATAAATGACCAAATTAACTTATCTAGATGTTGTAAAGAGTTGCATATGTTGAGTATGAAATTTATATGTGCAACATTCAAGATTGTTATTGTACTCTGTTAACCTCAAAGTAAATCTAGATCATCCTATGTCACATTCTGCTTTCTAGAATGACAGTTGAAGATTTTGAGGAGAGTGGTAAATTAAGAAAGATTCAAAGATGTTTTTAAAAAAGGAAAAAAGAGAAAAAGGCAAACACAAAATTTTGGTTATCTAGATACATTTGTGTGTAAGAAGGGAGAGTTTAAGTCATTAATGTTGCATATGTATTGTGGGATTTAACAGTACTGAGTTTGCAACCAGGCAGCTGTCGGTTCGGCATACTTACTACTGATGTAACTGAGCAAAATATTTAGACAAGACAAATTTTATGCACACATACTTGCATGCACACACAAACACACACCTTTGCACACACAAAATTCAATTTTCATCCTTGGAAGAAGCCACATTAAAGGCATAATTTCTATAATAGTAATTCTTAAGGTCACGAACTATAATCATCAGAGGGAGGAAAAACCTCCAATCCAGAACAACAACAATAAAAAAAGCAATGGAAGTTGAACCAAAATTTAAAAAGTGATTGGAAATACAAGCCTGGCCACTGTGAGTTTATTCTATGGGATGCCATTCAATGAAGAAAAGAAACCTGAGTTTAACAGCTTTAACTCCCATAATCTAAGAATTTCATTTCCATAATCATTTTTCTTTGATCTTCTATTTGACAGTGACATCTAACTAAAGTCATCCCATTTAACCTTTTCTTTTGCATGTTGCGTGAATTTGTGAGCAGAGTAAGAAACAGGACATTCCTCGTGAAGATCAGGGACCAACCACCAAGAATTTGGATTTTTGGCCCCAACTTATTACACTGATGGTCACTATTATTGATGAGGATAAAACTGCCTACACACCTGTCCTGAATCAGTAAGTACAATGTTTTGGAAATGAATGGATTTTATTCCACTGAAGTTAAAATAATACATATTTTAAGTGCAACATACTCTGATGACAATAATAAACTTTTCCATGATTAAGCTATAGAAAATGGTATTTTTCAACTTTTATCAGCAAATATCAATTAAATGATATTATGAATTTTTAATTTGAGCTCTATGGAGTATGAATCTGTGGATATGGAGAAAAATATTTTCCAAGATTTGATTTTTATGTAATGTAAAACTTTTCCTCTGGATCCTTTCATAACTATACCATTGTCTCAAAAGAAAAAAAATGTGCACTCCCCCAAAACTAAAAATAATTTTGAAGAGTTAGTATTAAACATATTGCATTGTGGCTTTTGAATAATAAACATTTGGCACAACAGCTGCTTTCAAAATAGCTATGCATATTGATTTAACAAATTTAATAAAATATTTAATAAAACAAGTCAATTTTCACAAATTACAATCTAAAGTTCATGCCTCTAAGACAATATAGATGAATTAAAATTCATGACTGTTCTAGAAGAGACTGTAAAAATCCTCATTTTATCAAAATACCACTAGCTATGTGACCTTAGGCAAATTATCTAATTTCCTTGGGTCTCAGTTTCCTCCCAACTAAAACAAAGGTGTAATTATTAGATGATTTCCAAGATCCTATCCAACTTTAATATTGCATATTTAGATTTTATTTTACACCCACATATTAAAGACCATAAAAGCAAATATAACATCAGACTACCAGCTAGGCATTTGCAATCTGGTTAATGAAGAGGATTGTCTTGACAATATTAGTTAGACCTGAAATGTTATGGGTAGCAAAGATAGCAGAAATAGACAAACAGTAAAGTAGAACAGTGAAGTAGACTCAGATTTACTATGGATAAATGTGTTTGGTATTCTTACCCTCTATACTGGTCAAGACCATTAGGGTCATTGTTTATGTTGGCTCCAATTAAAATTCCAATTAAAGAAGAAATACATTTAAGTATTTCAATCTTCATCCTTTTCTGCTTACTGTTAATCACCCATTTTCAACAGTCCCCCAATTCCTAATTGTGGAGAAAGTGGTCCTATTTTTGGTATACAATCATCATTACATTAAGTTTGCCCTTTCACTTTCTTCTCCCTTTTTCCCCAAACCTAATTCTTATATCCACCTTTTTCTTCCTGAAGGCCTTAGTGTTTCAATCTCTGTACAGACTTTGCTCTTTTATTCTCTGCTGTTAGGACTAGAAGATCTTCTCTTAATCTATAACCTGTCATCATCTCATCACGGGTCCTGAGAAGTACTTCTCAGGTCTCTGACAACTTTGTGGAATAGGATTGTTTTCTTATTTACTCTTTGGACCTTTCTTGAGGACAGAGTAGGTTTCTGAAACGTTGGGAGACTGACAACTTGTTTCAAGACTGTGTCCTTGGACTGGGATAGGCCATTTTATAAATGGATGCTGGATGAAAACAAACTTCTGCTGAGAAATACAAATTCAGTTCTATGAAGAAACTTTGGCTTTAATAATCAAAGAAATTTCTTATGTTTACCAAGTATCTTCAATCAGGATATGACCGGTAAAATACATTATAAAATCATGGAAGAAATTAAAATATCCATGATTTATTTTTAGTCATATACCTCAAAATATATACAAAGATTTTAGTTGATTATATGTAACTGTAGTAAAGGAACTGGAATAAATAATATTTATGGCAAAAATATATTTATAATTGTGAACTAAATTAAGCCTAAGTTATAAAAATTAGCAATGACATATGGGGAGAGAATTGTTTTTGTTTTTGGTTTTAATTTTGTTTTTAATGTCAGAGTTTAAGTCCCCTTTTTTCCTTTGAAAACTTGTCCCTGAAAAAAACAAATGCCTTCCTCTATTTGGAATCTATTATTTATTATTGTGTTTGGTCAGATTTTAAGGATGATGTAAAGCTTTTTTTGCATACTGAAGATCATTCAATTTAGTTTCTCACTTAATTTAATAAATGCTTTAAGTGAACTCATCTGGAGACTGAGATGGGGTCCTGGTGGCCAATGTTGCATTTGTATAATGTGGTGAGATTTTCATTTATATCTGTTTCTTTGTTTGAATACTGTATTGTCACATTTATGCTTCATTAATCATCTCCTTGGCTACTTAAACTAATGCAGGATTTCACAAAGTAAAAATTCCAGACCACTAGGGTAAGGATCACATGGACTACTAGTTGGATTTGCAGATCTTGAGCCCCACCCCAAATCTATGGATTCAGAAAACCTGAAATTGACACAGAAATCTGCAATATTAATAAACAATCCCTGTTATTGTGTCTTATGGTCACTAACAATGAAGGCCCAGATCAATATGTGAAGGACATGTTAAAAGTAGCTTGGGTTTTGTTTTAGAGGCAAAGGCAAGTGAATTTAATGATTTTAAAATATAGGACATTTTAAAATATCTTTCAATGTAATGCATAATTATTGATTCAGATCATTTAGTGAAGTTCTTATTGTTATCATGAGCTTGAGAAATCATTGTAAGCTTTTGCTTATTCAAATTTGATAACAAGTTTACACTAACAGTAGAATATAAGCATGAGGGAAAAGAGTTCTATTTTGTTGACTAATGTATATTCAGGCATACATATTTGTTGAATGAATAAATTAAAGTAAATTTATACATGTAGTCAGTATCTGTTCTGTCTGTTCCCATGTTGTTGATTTATTAGTGAAATACAGTATTTATTTGAATAATATTTCCTCAATTTTTAAAATTATAATGAATTTTAGATGTTTTAGAAATTTCAGTATTTCATTAAAACTAAATAGTATTAAGCAGAGTACTTTCAGATTTAGGTCTTGGTTTCTGTCTCTCTTTCTCTCTCTTTCTGACAGGTTTATTGAGGTATAATTGAATATAATACAATTTCATGTACTTAAATAGTATAATTTGAATAGTTCTGGCATATGTATTTAACCACAAAATTATCACTATTTTCAAAATAATGAAGATAGCCATTACCCCAATAGTTCATCCACTTTTATAATTCATCCACTCCTCCACCATCCCCAGGCAACCCCTTATCTCCGTTCTAGTACTATGAATTAGTTTGGAAATGTTATCATTATGTGTAAATGTATTCATAGATTCTCTCCATTCTTTTGTCCAGCTGCTTTTATTCATTACAACTATTTTGAGATTCACCCATGTTATTGTATGTTTCTTTTTATTTTTGAGTAGTATTCCCTTGTACATATATACCACAATATGTTTATTCATTCATCTGTTAAAATTTGTATTTTTTCAAGATTAGGTTGCTATGAATATTTGTTTACAAGTCTTTCTATAGACATACTCTTTTATTTCTCTTGAGTTATATGGTATGTATGTATTTAATATTAAAACTGCCAAACTGCTTTCCAAAGTGGCTGTACTATGCCAACAATTGGTTTGATAAACATTTTAATTTTACCTATCCTAATAGGCATATATGATCTAACTATGATTTTGATTTGCGCTTTCTGAATCCTAGTGATACTGACCGTATTTTTATCTGCATATTTGAAATTCATATATCTTCTTTGGTGAAATTTCTGTTAAAATCATTTTCCCATTTCCAAATTAGGATGTTTATCTTATTATTGTTGAGTTGTAAAGGTCTGTACTAGATAAAGCTCTGTCATCAGAAATAAATGTTGCAATGTATGCTTCTAGTTTGTAACTTTCTTTTCCATTATCTTACTAGTGCCTTCTGAAGAGCATAGTTATTGCATATTTTTTAAATTTTGATGGAATAGTCCAATATTTTTATCAGTTTCTTTTATAGTTTAAGCTTTTAAAAATTTCTATTTTAGAAATCCTTGCAATCTGCAGTCAGTTTGCAACACCACAGTTTTCTTCTAGACATCTTACATTTAAGTCTATAATTCATTTCAAGCTAATTTTTACTTGTTAACTAGTGTTATAATCAAGTTTAACTTTCTTTGGGATCATTTTCATATGGTTATCTATTTTTTTATCTCTACTTGTTGAAAATTATTCTTTCCTCATTGAATTGCTTTGGCACCTTGGTGAAAACTCAGTTGACTATATATGTAAGAGGTTAATTCTGAAGTTCTTTGTATTCTGTTCCATTGATCTATATATCCGTAATTACACCAGTACTGCACATCTTGGTGACTATCATTTTCTAACATATCTTGAAATATTATAGTAAAATTTATTCAACTTTATTTATATTTTTGAAAATTGTTTGGCTCTTCTAGCTCCTTTGCAATTCCATTTAAATTTGTATCAGTTCATCAATTTCTACAAGAAAAATGTCTGCTGGACTTTTGAGTGATATTGCATTAAATGTATAAATCTATTGGGGAGAAATGAAAATAGCAATATGAATTTTATAATCCATGAACATGGTATGTACATGCATTAAGGTCTTATTTAATTTTTTACTTTAGTGGAAAGGTGTTGCATATTCTTTGTTAATTGGTTTCTAAGTATTTTTATTACTATCTTAAATAGTATTTTTAATTCCAATTTCCCATTCTTTGTTAGTAGTACATAGATACACAAATATATATCTTCAGCCTTCCTAAATTTACTTTTTTGTAAGTTCCTTGTGATTATTTAAATACATCATATTCTTGTCTAAAATAAAGATGGTTTTACTGATATCTTTCCAATTTGGATGCATTTTATTATTTTTCTTGCCTTATTGCTCCGGCTAAAATCTTCAGGACAATGTTGACTAAAATTGGTGAAGAGCAGACATTCTTGCCTTATTCCTAATCTCATAGGGAGAGCATACAGACTTTTACCATTGAATATCATGTTAACTAAATGTTTTTCATGAATAATTATTTATCAGGTTGAGGAAGTTCTGTTCCATCCTTATTATTCTGAAAGTTTTTATCATGAAAGGATGTTGGATTTTTTCAAATATCTTTTCTGCTCATAATAGGGTAATCACACAATTTTGCTTTTCAACCATCAGTATGGTGAATTATACTAACGAGTGTTTAACTTTAAACCAACCTTCCATTCCTGGAACAATCTCCACATAGTCTTGATGTATAATCTTTCCTATATATTATTATATTTTACTCATAAAATTTTGTTAAGTATTTTTGCATTTGTGTCTATGAGGATATTGATCTATGGTTTTATTTTCTTATAGTGTCTTTATCTGATTTTTATATCAATGTAATGATGGCTTTATAGAATGAGTTAGACAGTATTTCCTCCAGTATGATTTGCCAAAAGAGTTTTTATAAAATTTGACATTTTCTTTTCTGAGTTTTTGATAGAACTTACTGGAAAAATAATCTGGGCTTAGAGTTTTATTGTAGGAGGTTTTTAAACTAAAAATGCTCTTTCTTCATTAGATATAGGGCTGTTTAGTTTACCTATTTGTTCAGTTTAGGTTTTTGTAGTTTGTATCTTCAAGGAAATTTTCCATTTAATCTAAGTAGTGAAATTTCTCCATCATGTAGTTGTTTATGCCAGCCTATTATTATCCTTATTATGTCTGTTAAATCTGAACTGATTTTTCCTCTCTCTCATACTTAATATTTATATTTTGTGTCTTCTCTCTTTTGTTCTGTCCAACTGGCTGAACATTTATAAATTTTACCGGTCTTAAAAAACAGCTTTTGATTTTATTCAATGTTTTGTTTTCTGGTTTAAGTTAATTTTTTTCTCATTCTTTTAGTATTGTCTTTCTTCTGTTAGTGAAGATAAATGTTAAATGGCTATCGCAGTAATCCAGTGAGAAGATATGAAAGCCTTGTGTAAGATGGTGGAGAGTTAAGGTCAGATTTGTGAAATAAATCAAAAGATCTTTATGACTAAATGCATTGAGTAGAGTGTTAAGGAAGCAGAGACAATGGAAATGTTATATTTATAGGGGCATCATTATTGGAGATAAGAAATACAGGAGGAAGTATCAATTTAAAGAAATTCACAGTGACTTATATTTTGATATACAGAGATTTGGTTATCTGTGTGACTTGCAAGCATTATATGCAACAGAGAGTTGTATACATACATATGGAAATCCTTTAGATTGATATCAATTAAATACATAATATAGAGAAGTTTAGCTATATATGCCTAAAAGTCAGAAATCTTAATTATTTCTAAATATTCAGAAAATTTTACTCATTTTACTAAAACTATTGTGACTTCATATTACTTTGTTTTTGTTATGCATACCAAAACATAAGCAGAAATATGTTTCATCCATTCTGTTATCTCATTTGTTTGCATGCATTGTACTATAATATGTAATTTCTTTTAGTTTTCTCCAAAAGTATACATACAGTGAAGTCTCAACTCATTTTCTCTCTTCATTAAGTGTAGATAACAGAAAGTATCTCAGTGTATTGAGTAGAAAATGGACCAATTTTGAAAGATTGTCTTTTCCATTTGCAAGGATGAAATTTGCTTATTTTTCCCCTCTCAGGGTTATATGATGAGCCAGAACATTAGTTTCAAATTGGATGTTTTTAAAGATAGTGTATTTTATTTGCTGAATTGAGGAAGTTTATGTTTAAGCTACTTTGATTAGGATTTGCCTTTGTTTTTTCTGTTTTGGAAATAATGTTGTTCAGAGTATTAAAGTTATTGATCTGTTTGCTTACACTACGGGTTCCCTAAATTACTTTTATATTTAAGAAATTGTTGTGAAAGTGTTAATCATACAATAAAGTACAGAGACTATGCAGTAGAGTTCTGTATAGCCATCAGTCTAATTCAACAATTATCAAAATTTTGTGATATTTTCTTCGTCTATACTCTTGAGTTTTTTTTCTTTTTCTTTTGGCTGAATTACCTTAAACAAACTTCAGACATCCTATCATTTCATCCCTTCTTAGTTCAGCATTTATCCCTAAAAATCATGGCTTTCTTTTGTACAGCACAACTAATAACATTAACAGTAATTGCCTGGTATTGTGTAATCCCTATTCCATAATCAAGTGCTTCTGAATTTCTTTAAAGAAGTTATTTTTTTACATTGTTTTGTTTCAATCAGGATCCAAATAAGGTATAAGCATTACATATGGTTATTATGTGTTACAAGTCTCTTTCATACTAGTTAAGTCCCCCCTCCCTTTTATTTTATTTATACCATTGACTTCTGAAAGAAGCTATGTTCACTACCCTTTAGAATATGCCACTTTCTGGGTTATTCCATTTGCCTCCTCGTGCTGCTAATTAACTTGTTCCTTCATAATTAATACTCTCCATAGCTGAATATTTCAGGTTCATTTTTTTAAGAACACTTCACAAGTGACTGTGTGTACTTCATACTATGTCACATCAGGTAGGACTTTATCTGGTTATTCCCTTGTAGTGATGTTAACAGTGATTAGTGCTGCCAGCCTTATTTCTTTGTTGAAAATGTCTTCATCAACCTTTCCTCTAATGGTTTCATTTATTTATGATCACTTCAGAATTTGCTATTCCATTACGGATGACAAAATGGTGGTTTTATAAGGTTATCATTTCTTCAACATTTATTTGTTAGAATTTTTTACAAAGAAGAACTTTCTTTCATTAATTAAGGTTACTTGGTTACCCTAATATATAGTAAATATAGGAAAGATAAGGTAAATATTTGATTCTTTCTTTTAACCTAAAGTATTTTATCTCATTCTTTTCTTTTCTGCTCTATTGGACTTTTATTGTTTTTCATTAACAGTTTCATTTCAATTTAATAAATATGTATCGAACCCTTAATATATGCCAGGCACCATGCAAGGCTAGAGTCACAAATATTTAATTTCTAAAAGAGATATGTACAAAATTAATCAGGAGTCTGAAACTGATTAACTACTGTGCCTGTGCCTGCCACAGTCACAAGTCATTCTGTGATTAAACTCCTCCTATACATCCTTGTTGACACAGCCTTATGAAAACAGAGAAACTAGGTTCCCTCTCTGAAACTGTACCAAAAAATCCTGAGAATGACTCAGCTGACAGGGAGAATAGACACTGAAAGTTTACGAATTTGGAGATACCTGCAGTCGGTGATCCACAAATAAGAATAAGTCAAAATGAAGTATAAACAGGAATGAAGATAGCACTGAGAGAGAAGAAGGTAGTTGGCAGTGAGTAGAGGGAAAGGATACTTGGAAGGAAAAACAGATACAAGAATAGCAGAGTCACATACTGGAGGACTTTGTGCAGGAAGATCCCTGTCTGCGGTCATTCAACGCACTCCTCAGCGCTGCCTTAAACCCTGAAGGAGCATCTTGTCTGTCTTGTCTGAGGCTCCCTAAAGCCTGACTCCAGGGGCTGTTTGACTGCAGTAGACAGAGTTCATTTTTCTTGGGTTCCAGTAGAATGTGGTAATGGAGTTTAGTTTTGTTTTTCCATTACCCAAAGTATCCTTACAAAAATTACTTTTTAATTACGTGTAGTTACTTGAGCCTCTGATTTTTGGAACCAAAGTAGCATAACTAATCCAATATAATAGTATATGGAATGACACATGTATTCCAATATAGTTGCAGTTTGTTTTCTGTTGAAATGTAAAACAAAAAAAAAAAAAAAAGAAAAAATGCTTTAATTTGAATTCTTAGGATCTAGGCAAATGGTTTATTTCCTACAAGAGATCGGTTTTGCAGACCTGGAGTTCATAATGGGCAGAATAGATAGCGGAAAAAACCACAGATCTGTTATAAAAATCTACCTGACACTAAAGATATAAAGTAAAATTTCAAAAGTAATTTTAAAAATTGTTACGCATGTCTATCATAGCCATTTTGAATTTTAAAACAGATCAAGTGTGTTTCTCTGCAGTTTCCCAAAATATTACATTATGTGGAAATAATTCAAACACTTTTCTAAGTGCACAAGAGTACTGTCAAAGAATGCTTACTAAGAATTATACTAATTTAAACACCTCTGAAGATTTCACTTTTCTACCTCCCTGACCACATATCACAGAGGCGAAAAAGAGTTGATCTTGAATTTTTCAAGGTTTGTCATGCTTGCTGAAAGATTTTAACACAACTAGATATTTATGTGTTATAAATATCATAATCATTATATGGGGAACCATGGGGAATTAACTGGAGTCAGGCACTATTCTAACATTTTTACAGTTTAATGTTTAATCCTAAATTTATTCTAATGATATCAGTACCATTATCATCCCCAAATTACAGATTATGAAACTTAAGCATAGAGGGAACTAAGTTACGCAAAATCACATATCTAGTAATAGGCAGAATCAAAATGTCAGCAACCCTTTGAAGTAACAAAAGGGTTAATGTTAACAAGAGGATCCCATAAATAAGGTGATGCACATTAATCCTTCCAAACATTTCTGATATTTTAATGATTAATCTGGATCTGATTGCAACATCTTTTAGGCTTTCTATGTTTTAGAAATTAGGAGGCAAAACTTAATTCATGAGACCATAGCAGGATTTGTAGAGATAATGCACAGAAGGCACCCACCCTAATGCCTGCATTGAATAGGTGCTCCAACTGCCCTGCAATATGAACATGAGGACTTGCTTGTACCAGGTCTTGCAGCTTGAGAAACAGTTATCTAAACTCAGTAAATTCTGTTGACTATTTATCCCATGCGCATTACACAAGTTATTTAGGCTGTCTCTGGCCATCTGCAACTCCTTTGTCACACTGCCAGGTGGTATTTTAATTGTCTTATGCGATGCTGATTTCAATAGTTAACTTAGAGCTGGGCTCATGCTGGTAGTCCCAGCTACTTGGAAGGATGAGGCAGGTGGGTCTCTCGATCCCAGGAGTTCAAGGCTGAAGTGAGCTATGATCAGACCACTGCACTCCAGCCTGGGTGACAGAGCAAGATCCTGTCTCTGACATAAAAAAATAAAAACTTTTAAAAAGTGGAAGCCAGGAGCAATGGTTCCTGCCTGTAATCCCAGCACTTTGGGAACCTGAGGCAGGAGGATTTCTTGAGGCCAGCAGTTTGAGATCAGTACATAGTGAGACCCCCATCTCTACATTAAAAAATACAAAAATAGCCAGGCATTTTGCTACACGCTGGTAGTCCCAGATATTAGGGAGGCTGAGGCGGAAGGACCTGCTTGAGCCCAGGACGTGGAGGCTGCAGTGAGCCAAGGCAACACTCAGCAACAGCCTGAGCAACAGAGTGAGAACCTGTCTCCAAAAAAAAAAAAAAACCAGTTTACATAGATCCATTTACAATTTTGTTTTTCATGTTAAAATTAAATATATACTTAAAGATCTGAGTTCATTAAAATAATGCCTTAGGTTATAAATGAAACAAAGAGAAAGCAAAAAGATAAAAAGGGTGATTGGCTTCAAATGGCACTTATGATCAATTTGCTTTATGGTACAAGAGACCCTAAGTACAAAAGGAAAAATTTCTACCACAGCATTAATTTGTAAGGATGGCTCATAATTTACTAGTAGAGTCCTGCTTAATAAAATTTATGCTTAGTTGTTCACTGCATTCGTGATAATAGCAGTTAATTGCACTAAATGCATGTCAAGTATCTTAAGTGCAGAACATACTAACAAAGCCTTAATATGTTTTATAATATAAAAAGGGCACAACAAACTGTCTCTTAAGTTCCAGCTATGACAAAGGAATTTCAGATGCATACATGACAGGCAGGAACAGGGAACCATTGCTTACTAATTTGTAATAATTAACATACTTTTCTTCAAAGACAAACTTTGCATATCAAAATAATACTTCACATTTAATGGATTCTAGTTTTATCCATTGTGACTGATGAATCAGTATTATCAAATTTGGCAGTGGCAGATTATGTTTTCCTCATTTCAGTAAGAAATTTGCAAGATAATAAATTAGGTTATTAAATTGTTGTGTCTCAGATTCAAGATTTAAAACATTTGTGCTTTGTTAATTAATTGCTGCAAATTAAAAACAGGAGACAGTCAAATAATGGTGGAATGGATCAGTTATTTCATTAAACCTCCTCTTTATAATGGTAGATTAAGTTAAGCTATGACTGCATTGAAAATGAAGAAGAGGTGGAGCTACACCTTAGAGAATTTAATTTGTGCACAAGAAAACCTCATGAATTCAGACTAGTGTGAGAAAGGCTAATTTAAATATATATGGTAAGTAGGAATATTTCATATACCATATTTATGTGTACTTCTTTTAACTTTTAAGTATGTATGACAACTTCTACAAAGTTACAAAATGGTTGTGGAAAGGTAAACCTCTTTCAGTTTTGTTTCTATCGTAGTTTGGAATTCATTTGTAGTTAATGTATGAATTGTTAGTGTATAGCTCAATATTTCTGAAGTTCATAAAACCATTTAGTCCTGTGAGTACATAAACATTTTCCTAAATCAAGTGTATTGCTATTAACTTTATTAACAAATTTTATCCTACGGACTAAACACCTAGTAAATACAAATATAAGTTTTCATTCACTTTATGTGATTATTTTTACGTTAGAAATCAATGGAATCTAAATATTTTCCTGTCTGTCTCATTTATACTTATAATTTCATCATTATCAGCAGGAAACATTTATTGAGTACTCACTGTGTGTCAGTGACTAAGCAAAATATTTACGTGTAAAATCTCATTTAATCCTCACAACAGCCCTAGAAACAGTCCCAAGTTACACAATTAATATCATCCCCATTTGACAAGTGAGAAAATTGAGTTTTGAAGAGATTACTCACTGCTCCACTGGGTAAATTAGCTAAGTAGCAGAGGAGAAATGAAATCGCTGTCTTTTGGAATGCATTGCTATTTAACTTCTGTATTATACTGCTAGGTATCAGGCAGGAAAAATAGCCAAAAATGTGTTAAATTTTGGAAAATAAGCCTCTAGCAAATACGCAGATGGTATAGACTCCTTAGCTAGCCCCCACCAAAAGGCAGATGTATTCATTTGTGAAATGTGTCAGAAAAAAACTACTCTGCCTTTTAAATAATGATTTGATATTGGGACTACAGCATAGAAAAAGCATATAAAAATTTAGTGTCAAAATGAGATTACATATTTACAAGTCTGCAAAGGCAAAGTTGGACACAGTGAAAAAACACTATTATGGAAATATTATTTTGTGGTCCCTTAAAAATTAGAAACTTAAAATGTAGCCATTAGTTTCTCGGAAATTGATAAAATCTATGTTGTCGGGAAAATGGAGTATTTCTCCTTTCATTTCCAGAACCGACTTTCTTCTTTCACCCACTGTATTTTACTCATAATTGTTCATTTTTCTCCCCTATTTCCACAAGGCAGAAAACAGTAAAGAATTGTTTGGGAAACTGTTAGCTTTGCAAATGTTACTTAGTTATATTCCGGCTGCTAAAATGGTTTAAATAGTATGGAGAGGGCCGGGCGCAGTGGCTCACGCCTGTAATCCCAGCACTGTGGGAGGCCAAGGCGGGCAGATCACAAGGTCAGGAGATCGAGACCATCCTGGCTGACACAGTGAAACCCCGTCTCTACTAAAAAATAGAAAAAAATAGCCGGGCATGGTGGCAGGCGCCTGTAGTCCCAGCTGCTCCTACTCGGGAGGCTGAGGCAGGAGAATGCTGTGAACCCAGGAGGCAGAGCTTGCAGTGAGCAGAGATTGCCCCACTGCACTCTAGCCTGAGTGACTGAGTGAGACTCCATCTCAAAAAAAAAAAAAAAAAAAAGTATGGAGAGAAAAGAATTAGATACATATGTAGGTATTGGGAAGACTGTGTAAATGTAATTAATACTGTTAGGTAGTAAAGAGATGCTATGTGAGAGAAGTATAGGGGAGAAAGAATATCTTTTCCTTCTATCCTTCTATCCTCTGAGTCCTCAGCTGTAGTCACTATAACAAGATCTATTAACAAGAGAAGAGCATGCAAATTTATTTAACATAGGCTTTATATGACATGGGAGCCTTCAAAGGAATTAAAGACCTGAATAAATGACTAAATTTGAGTATATTTTGTGCTAGGTTTGACCAAAAGTGGAGAGTTGTGGGGACATGTATAGAAGCCCGCAGAAAAGTATAAATACAGTAAACTTGGAGAAACAGCAAGGCCTGCTCATTCACGTGCCTTTTGATAAGGATGCTTCTTTCTTTGCTTTTGGTATAGGAGCAGCAGCTCTCACATAAGGATCTTATTTCCTGCTTCAGAGGAAGATCAGAAAACCCTTTCTAGGTTTTATTCTTGCTTCAGGGGAAAATCACAAAGTCCTAACTGCATGTGCCATTTCTCAGATTCCTTCCACTTGAAATATTCAATTTGCCAAGGTGCCATATTTTGGGGTAGCATGTCCTGAACCCTGTCAGGAGAGATGTTGTATAATGCTAGACAAAATTGGTTAAAGAGAAAAAATATTATTCCCCTCATTTTCATCAGTTTGGAACTGCAAAGCAAATGTCAATCACATTGTGCCAGTTAAGTGAGACCTTGTGTCAAGAGTAAAATTGTGTAATTTCTACAGTATAAAAGCACCAATCCTGTCACTAATTCTTAATATTAAGCGAGCTCAGACCCATTTATAGTCACTATGCACTTCTCTTTGCCCTTATCATTCACAAGCATTTAATCATTGCTAATTCTGCCTTGAATACAGCAGAAGACTTAAAGGGAGGTGATACTTGGGCTGTGCTTTCCAGGGAGAGAGAGAGGTTATTATCTCATAGAAATTAAGAAGAAGAGACAGCAGGAAGGTGGAAAATGATCAGAAGATATATGGAATGTCAGGCATGTCAAGAAATAATAAATACTAGGGGTAGCTAGATTATTCATGGTAAGGGTTGGGGAATGAAGGTGAAAGAAATGAAAGTTGGGGCCAGATGATCAGAGCAGGATAGTCATATTAATGAGTTGAAACTATTATATGCTAATAAACGTGTGACAAGCAATTTATGGTTTTAAAGCAGTAGTTAGAAATATGATGGCCTGTGTTTTTAAAAGGCAAATTAGGTGATAATATAGATGTATCAGAAGAGGGAAAAATAGGGGCAAAGACGTAAACTAATAGATCAGTGTAATTATTGAGGCAAATGAAGATAATGACTTGACTTGGGGGTGAGATATTAGGAATAGGGAAGAGAGAGGCAAATTCCACACTTAGACCAAAGAAAAAATTCCCTGGAGGGTGCAAAGGAGGGGACACTGTGGATCGTGGCAGAGGCTGATAACTCTGGTAGCTATCTAAATTCATCAGCTAAATGGTATTGCCATTAATTTAACTATGAAATATGTAAGAAAGAGTCAGAAATGTAAATCTGAATGTACAAAAAGTACCATAGAGTGGAGGTAAAGTAAAATAAAATACAAGCTTCAGAAGAACTTGTGTAACTGTTAAAGAAAGAAACTTTGCATTCTTTTTATTTCTATCATGGGATGTCTATTATCTCTACAGGTAATAGCACAACCAAAATTGAAACCAGCATATCATAATGTATTATAATAGAGCAAAACTTCTAATACTGATCAGAATGAGGCCTCAGACCCCAAATATTGTTTTCTGTATAGAAGTAGATCTTAGCAAGAAGTAGATCTTGAGATTTAAATTTAAAAAGGGACTACTGCATAAAACATGAAGCCAATAATTTAAACTGTAAGTATTCTGAGGAAAAAACCAATAGCCTAATACCAAAAAAAAAAAAAGGAAAGAGAAAGAAAGAAAGAAAGAAACTGTTAACTGTGTAAACATTTTCAATGCATGGGAATTTTTTTATTGTAAAAGAAAAGAATAGGCCGGGCGCGGTGGCTCACACCTGTAATCCCAGCACTTTGAGAGGCCAAGGTGGGCAGATCACGAGGTCAGGAGACCGAGACCATCCTGGCTAACACAGTGAAACCCCGTCTCTACTAAAAATACGAAAAATTAGCCAGGCGTGGTGGTGGGCACCTGTAGTCCCAGCTACTTGGGAGGCTGAGGCAGGAGAATGGCGTGAACCCAGGAGGTGGAGCTTGCAGTGAGCCAAGATTGCACCACTGCACTCCAGCTTGGGCAACAGAGAGAGACTCCATCTCAAAAAAAAAAAAAAAAAAAAGTAAAAAGAAACATGGGCAAGAACCATAGGCTCTATTTCTGATTCTGTCTTTGATTTGGTTCATGTTCTAGTATACTCATTGAATATTGTTTTTTCTTTACTGGAGATATCTCAGGGCTTAACTCCTGACCACCAATTTTTAAATTAGAAATAATAACAACTGAATAGGGGTTTTGTGGGAAACTATTATTATCCATCTTTTAAAATAACTCATGTATGTAGTAAAACTCCCATTGATTCTACTTCAAAATTGAGTTTGAAAAATGTTATGATCACAGAAATAATCATATTCACCTTCACAGGCTGTATGAAGTAGAAAATAAGAGTTCTAATGTTTTTAGATCATTTCTGTGAAGTAAATCAGTAAAAATTAAAAGCATGACTCCCCAACCGAAGCTTTATAAATTTTCAGTAGTTTGGTGTGTTTTCTTCCAGCTAACTTTTTCACACATACAAACATAGAAATTCATTTAATAATGTTTGCTTTCATAGTATTTTTTATGAAATATACGATCATCTTATATGTTAATCAATAATTTGCTTTATTCACCTAATACTGCCTGAGAGACATCTATTCATGTCAACTGATATAGTTCTGCCTTGATCATTTCAATAGCTGCATATTTTTCCATGGTATCATTTAACATCAGGATGATGCCGTCAATGAGGGGACTCCTGCGGCACAGAGAAGAGAAGGGGATAGGGACAGCACAGATACTGGTATAGCAGAAGAACTGAAAGCCTGTAGAGAGTCATTAGATAACTACGAGAAAATCAACTTCAAAAAAAGAAAGCCTGAATTTTCATCAATTTTTAAATTGTTTCCAGTCTGATAAGTAGAAAATTTTCACTCTTATTAAGGTGAACAGCTCCTTTCTTGTGTTTATTAGGCTTTGATTTTTTTTTTTAATTTCCCTTTCATCTCAGCCACTTTTTCTTTCATTTTTTTCTATAGATTGTTAACACGTTAATAATATTACATGTTCTTTTTATGTTAATAATATTCTCTTTTTGTCTTTTATATAAGCTGGATATATTTTTCCAGTTTGTTGTTTCATTTTAAATGGTGGTTTTTGTTTTGCTTTTTCTTTCCAACTTTTATTTGAGTTTCAGTGGGTACGTAGGCAGGTTTGCTACATGGGTAAATTGTAAGTCATGGGGGTTTGATATACAAATTATTTCATCACCCAGATGATAAGCATCTAATTCTTGGTTATATATTAGAATTTTTTTCTAATCCTATGAAAAATGCCAAAACTGCTTTCCAAAACAGCTACAGGCATAGTAGCCAATAGGTAGCTTTTAGATCCGTACTCTTCTCCCAGCCTCTACCCTCAAGGAGGTCCCAATGTCTATTGTTCCTTTATTTGTGTCCATATGTACTCAATAGTTAGCTCCCACTTATAAGTGAGAACATCTGATATTTAATTTGTGTTCCTGAGTTAATTCACTTACAATAATGACCTCCAGCTCCATCCATGTTGTTGCAAAGAACATGATTTTATTCTTTTTTATACCTATGTAGTATCCTATGGTACACATTTTCTTTATCCAGTCCACTGTGTATGGGCTTGTAGCTTGACTTCTATGTCTTTGTTTATTATGAATAGTGCTGTGATGACCATACAAGTGCATGTGTCTTTTTGGTAGAAAGATTTGTTTTCTTTTGGTTATATGCCCAGTAAAGAGATTGCTGAGTCGAATGGTAGTTCTATTTTAAGTCCTTTGAGAAATCTCCAAACTGTTTTCCACAGTGGCTGTTTCCTACCAGCAGTGTATAATCATTCCCTTTTCTCTGCAACCTCACCAGCATCTGTTATGTTTTTACTTTTCAATGATTGCCATTCTGACCAATGTGAGGTAATATCTCATGATGGTTTTGATCTGCATTGCTGTAATGATTAGCAATGTCAAGCATTTTTTCACACGCTTGTTGGCCATGTGTATGTCTTCTTTTGAGAAGTCTCTGTTCATGTTCTTTGTTCATGTTTAATGGTGTTGCCTGTTGTTTTTACATATTGACTTGTTTAAGGTTCTTATAGATTCTGGATATTAGACCTTTGCCAGATGTATACTTTGCAAGTATTTTCTCCCCTTCTGAAGGATGTCCCTTTACTCTGTTGATAGTTTCTTTTGCTGTGCAGAAGCTTTTTACTGGCATGTGCCAGGGCCTATGCCCAGAATGGCATTTTCTTGGTGTTCTTCTGGGTTTTTATCGTTTTCGATTTTACATTAAGTCTTTAATTCATCTTGAGTTGATTTTTGTATGTAGTGAAAAAGATCCAGTTTCAGTCTTCTGCACATGACTAGCCAGTTATCCCAGCATCATTTATTGAATGGGGAGTTGTTTCCCCATTGCTTTTGTCAGTTTTGTGAAAGATCAGATGGGTTGTAGGTGTGTGGCCTTATTTCTGGGCTCTCTGTTCTGTTCCATTGTTCTGTGTCTTTCTTGGTGCCAGTATCACGCTGTTATGGTTACTGTAGTCTTGTAGTATAATTTGAAGTTAGGTAGTGTGATATCTTTGGCTTGGTTCTTTTTTCTTAAGATTGTTTTGTATGTTTGGGTTCTTTCTTGGTTCCATATGAATTTAGAATATTTTTTTCCAATTCTATAAAAAATGTCATTTGCCAAACTGCTTTCCAAAACAACTATAACATTTTCCATTCTCAGAAGCAATGTGTCAGAGTTCCAGCTCCTCTGCACACTTGGATCTTTGCTAGCCCTTAATAGTGTTGGGCTTTTGCCTTTTGTTTTTTTAAGCTATACTAATAGACATATAGTATCACATCATAATTTTATCGGCAAGTATCTAATGACTAATAATGTTGAGCCTATTCGCATGTGTTTATTTCCCATCTAATTTTTTTCTCTTCTAAAGTGTCATTCAAATCATTTGCCCATTTTTATTGGGTAATGTTTTTTCTCTATTACTGAGATTTTAGTGTAATGTATATATCCTAGATATAAATCCTTTATCAGACACATGTTTTGCAAATTTTTTTCTCCCTGTCTAGGGCTTACCTTTCTGTTTTCTCAACAATGTCTTTTGAAGATCAGATTTTAATTCATGAAGTTCAATTTATCAATATTTTATGGGTTACACTTTTGTGTTACATCTAGACAAGTTTTGCCTAATATAAGGTCACAAAGATTTTCTACTATGTTCTCTTTCAAAAGTTTTATGGCTTTAGGTTTGGCATTTTGGTCTGTGGTTCATTTTGAGTTAGATGTTTAATTTGGTGCAAGGTATGAGTCAAGATTTTTTCTTTTTGCCTGTAGATATTCAAGTATTTTAGCATCTCTTGTTGAAAACATTGTCCTTTCTTCACTGACATACTGTTACACATTGTTGAAAATTAGCCACTCTTGTATTTGAAGACATTCTGTGTGAATTATTATATTTTCATAGAAAGCTGCAAATACAAGTAAAGTTTGTTCTTTACTTTAAAAAAACAACAACAGCATTTTTTTCATCTTCTGGTGTTTTTACTTTGCTATGCCAATTTTAGAATCAGTTTGTTGATTTCCACAGGAAATTCTGCTAGAATTTTGATTGAGATTGCATTGAATCTATGAATCAATTTGAGAAAAGATAAAATTCTAACATTATTGAGTATATCAGCCTATAAATACAATATATCGATTTAGGCCTTATTTCGTTTTTCAATACTTCATAGTTTTCTTCATATAAATCTTATGCATATTATATTAGATTTATAACTAAGTATTTAATAACTTTTGATGCTGCATTAGTGCATTCTGACCCTGCTATAAGGTGCATGCCTGTAGTCCCAGCTACTCGGGAAGCTGAGGCAGGAGAATCGCTTGAACCCAGGAGGTGGAGGTTGCAGTGAGCCACGATTGCACCACTGCACTCCAGCCTAGGGGACAGAGTGAGACTTCATCTAAAAAAAAAAAAAAGAAAAGAAAAGATGCCTGAGACTGAGTAATTTATAAAGGAAAGAGGTTTAATTGACTCACGGTTCCATATGGTGAGGGAAGCCTCAGGAAACATAATCACAGTTGAAGGCTGAGGGGAAGCAAGCAGCTTCTTCACAAGGCAGGAGGAGAGAGACAAGAGCACAGGAGTGAACTGGCAAACACTTTTAAAACCATCAGATCTTGTGAGCACTCACTCACTATAAGAAAACAGCATAGAGGAAACTGCCCCCATGGGGATTACAGATCCCTCCCTCAACATGTAGGGATTACAATTTGAGATGGGATTTGGGTGGGGACAGAGAGCAAAACCATATCAGATGCTATTATAAATGATACTGTTATTTTAATTTCGATTTCCAATAGTCCATTGGTAGTATACAGAAATATATGAATTTGTATTCTGTGACCTTATATTTTGTAGCTTCTTAAATTAGTTTTTTAGACATTTTCTATGCAGACAATTTTTAGTATGCCATTTTTTATGTAGAAAATCATGTTCTCTCTGAAGAGTTGTATTGCTTCCTTTGCTATCTATATGCCTCTTACGTATTTTTCTTGCATTTTGACAGAACTTAAGAACTCCAGTATAATGTTATGTAGAAATACTGAGAGTCAACATCACTGCCTTCATCCTTAAGTATCAAGTGTGAGACATAACTATAATTTTAGCAGTAGGGTTTTGTAGATTCTCTTTATGAGGTTAAAAAAGTTCACTTTAGTTACTATCTTTCAGAGGGATTTAAAATCATGAATGAATGTTGAAGTTTGTCAAATACCTTTTCAGCATCTATTGAGATGATCATAAAATTTTTCTTCCATAGTCTAACAATACAGTAAATTATGTTGACTGATTTTTGAAGGTTGAATTAATGTTGCATTTTTGGGATAAATCTCTCTTGATCATAATGTATTATTCATTTTGTATATTGTGAGATTAAATTTGATATTTTTTGTTGAAGATCTATGTTTATAAGAGATATTCTTTAGTTTTTTGTGTGAATATCTTTGTTTCCTGTATATTGTACTGTAAAGCTAATATAATCTTATTCTTGATTTAAATAAATCAAAATAACTAAGCAATTTTGTCTTTTTATAAGCAAAAAGCACTCTTATTATATCACTTATAATTTTGATGCTGCATACTAACTACATAAAATCTAATGGACTACAAAATGTATGATACTAGTATTTATGCTCAGATGAAACCTTTTGAAATAAATTGTTTACCTGGGGTTATTGTTATATCAATAAAGTAAAATTTAATGTTGAAAACTAATTTATATGTATTCAGGTTGTATTAAATTTTGTAGAAGAGATCTGAACTTAAATACTTGATAAATATAAAGCTTCTGGATTTAAGTTTCAAAATTGAATGCCTTATTAGACAAATTGATAAAACTGGCAGTCAGTAAGGGAAACTGATGCAACACACTCTAATTTTGATGGAAATATGGACTAGAGTAGTTCTGTATGTGTCAATAGTCTTTTCTTATTTGAGGTTGTCTTGAAGTCATATTTCCTTAGGTAACGCTTTCCATACAGGATTATACTCTTTTTTTTTTTGAACCCCCAAATGTGGATGAATGTGAGAGCTAGCTCTGTTCCTTGATATAAATATTTTTATTCATGTGTGCATGTCTGTATATATATATATAGAGAGAGAGAAAATACTTCCAGTCTTACATTCTGGCGTGGAGTGAATGTTTACATTGTAATAAAAAGACTCGGTCATCATATTCATTGGGCTTATATTACTTAGGAGCCTTTTCATGAGATTGAATACACATGCAAACAAAATAAATGTTTAGAAGCAGTCAGAATCTTATTTTTAACCTAAGCTTGTTTAGTCTAAACACAGACCTGCCTGGAAGTTCTGGAGTACAGATTAGTGGGGGTGTCCACCAGGAGCCATTTTGCCAGAGGGAGTGAGGAATCTTTGTTGAAATAATTCACATGAAGATAATAGATAATAGAAAAAATAAAAGTACTTAAGTGTCCTTCAAGGAAAATGGCTGAGGGACATATATGAGTTGTGATTTTTTAGTGTCATATGGTATTTGCTATTCACTTTCATCTGATCTATCCTCGAAAGTGAGACATAAAAAGATGGAGTCAGCCAGGTGTGGTGGCTCATGCCTGTAATCTCAGCACTCTCGGAGGCCAAGGCAGGTGGATCACCTGAGATCAGGAACTCCAGACTAGCCTGAACCAACATGGTGAAACCCTGTCTCTACTAAATACAAAAAATTAGCTGGGTGTGGTGGCACACGCCTGTAATCCCAGCTACTTGGGAGGCCGAGGCAGGAGAATTGCTTGAACCCAGGAGATTGCAGTGAGCCAAAATGGCACCATTGCACTCCAGCCTGGGAGACCGAGTGAGACTCCGTCTCAAAACAAAAAAGAAGAAGGAGAAGGAGAAGGAGAAGTCTTCGATAAAACCAAAGGAGCTCTTGAGACACAAACACTCATCACAAGACATCCACAGGCAGCCCCAGTCACTGTTACTTTGGCACTGATATAATGAAGTCTGTTTTCTTATGATCCAATAACTTTTTAACATTAAACTCTAGTGTGTAACTTTTTTTTTTTTTTACTTATGACAGTTCATAAAGAGAAATGTCATAAATAACAGTGTTCATGAACTATATAATAACTACTGTGGTAGATGTGTAAAATGATGTATTTTGGTTTGTAGGCATGTTATTCTTCCTCATACACTAATTAAATGTGTTTGGTTTTAGGTTTCCTCAAGAGCTGAACATGGGAAAAATAAGTGCCGAAATTATGTGGACTCTTTTTGCTCTGGATATGAAATATGCATTAGAAGGTAATTATAAATATTTATACTTATTCACCTACATGTTAGAGTTAAATGGTGATTTTGTGTTCTTGGCTTTAAATGTTAAGAATTGAAACGTTAAAACATTAATTATTGTGATCAATTTAGTTCTAAAACTTATTTCCCTATGGTAGAAAGATAAGGTCTCAAAGTACACAAAAAGCCCTAAAGAAGTATATTCGTTTTTAGTTATATGGTCTAAGTTCTGGGATCGTAAGAGTATTTCACTGATAGGATTATGCTCATATGTAAGAATACTTGATGTAGTTCATTTACCAAAACAGGCCATATTGAGGAGGTGGATGAGTAGTTAATCCAGATAGTTGTCTGCATAGACTTGGAAATAGTATCCACGGGGAGGCGGGTCAAAATTCTACCAAGTTTACACAAGAACAATGGCAGAGGTCTTTACCCGAAACTCCACTCTGAATAAGTACAAATCATACGATGTAGAAAAAGAGAAATACAGCTCTAAGTTAAATAATTCTATAAATATTCTTTGTGCACCCACATTGTGTTTACAGTTAGAGATAGAAGCATAGACCAGGTTACTGTCCTCTAGAAACTAACAACCTAGTAGAAAAATTTATTTGTACTTATTCAGTAAATATATATTGAGCCCATAGATACTAAATGACCATTGGTACGCTGGATGTAGGGGATGTAACAATGAACAAGATAGCCCTGGTCCCCACCCTCATCAAGATTATGGAGGAGGGCTACAAGAATGCAAACAGTTGCAATATGGAGTGGTGAGGACTAATGATGACGGAATGTCTGGAGAAGCACCTACATCAGACCTGGGGCTAGGGAACAAGGCAGGCTTACTGCGGGAAATTCCTCTAATAAAGTGTAACGTTGATAAAGACCTAAAGGATAGGTAGGAGTAAGAAGAGCTTTTGGTAGGACAGAGCACTAGCAATTAGAGAAAGCACAAGGTGCATTTGAGAAGAGAGAACTCAGTAGACCCAATGAGCAAGAAAGAGGTAGCAAGAAGTAAGACAGGAGAAATTAGCAGCGACCAGCAGACAGGGCCTTCTGGGCCATTGTGAGGAGTTTGACTCTGTGCCGAGTAAAACGAAGTCCCATAAAGGATTTTCAGTAGGTGCATGTCTTAGATTTGCAACTTAGAAAAATCATTTTGATTACAATATGGAAAACAGGTTGCGAGAGTAAGACAGGTTTTACAGAGTTCATGTTTATCATGCTACTGTTTAATAGCTTTCCTGTACCAGGTTGCAGAGGGAACATTCAGTTTTTCTCATTTGGAAAAAAAGGTACTCAATAGATCATAATATCTAGTTTTCTGATAAAGTCAGCCTCTTCCACTCACAAATAGAGAGGCTTATCTAATCTTTAAAATCACACCAGAACTGCTCAGAGGTGCAATTCCTTACTTTGCAATAAGGTTTTTCTTCTACAGTTTATTCATGACCCAGCCCTTCCTACCTCTTCCGTCTTTGCCTCCTACTAACCACATCCTTTTACATCTCTCTGCTTTCACTGTCTCTTTGGGACCCCAACATTATCTCTTAAATCAGACAAGAACCACCAGTCCACTGAGCAAATACATTTTTTTCAGATAGCATTCACTGCATTCTCCCACCCTCCTTGAAAGGCTATTAGGCATCTGAACATTTTTAGGGTCGATATAGATTCTTAATCTCCTCTGACAGAACCTACTCTTCCCTGCTGTTCCCTGTAGCAGTTATTGGTACCACCATTTATGCAATTACTTAAGCAATATGGGTTATCATATAAATTAAGCACATATGGGTTATAAATATCATATATCATATCATATAATTTATATGATATAAATAAATATATAAATAAATATCATATAAATATGATATTTTAATATGATATTAAATTGATATTTAAATATGATAAATATTTAAATATGATATTTAAATATTATAAATAAATTTTAAATATGATATTTTATATGATATAAATAAATATCATATAAATATCATAAATATATAAATATCATATCATATAAATTAAGCACATATTACTTAAGCACATATGGGTTATCATATAAATATAAGTCTTAGAGTAAATTTAACTGAGGACTTACATACAATTCTTCATAACCATATTTTCCATGTTTAACTATGATTCAGCATACTTCATATATATTTTGAAGATTAAAATGTTTTAGTGCTTTTTAGTAGAATAGATGGTCTTATTAGTGACATTTTCAACTATATGAGATTAGAGCTTTTTGAAAATAAGAGCTATGTTAACCATGTGTCAGTCCTTAACACAAGCCTGGCATGTAGTAGTTGCTCAATAAATAATGGTTGCATGAAAATCTAAGGTGCACTAAAGCAGTGTGTAAATGAATACATATGTGTAGATTAGCGACATAATTCAGAATTATTTTCATTTATATTATAGCCAGGCAGTTGTATTTTTTTTTTCCAAGACGGAGTCTTGCTCTGTCACCAGGCTAGAGTGCGGTGGCGTGATCTTGGCTCACTGGAACCTCCAACTCCCTGATTCAAGCCATTCTCCTGTCTCAACCTCCTGAGTAGCTGTTTTCTAGTCCGTTCTATATCAAAGTTACATTGTTCATCAGTTTAATTGCTCATATTGATATTTGCACAACAGAATAGTAAAGTTTTAGCTCATCAGAATGCCTTTTAGCCTCAATCCTTACCCAAAGGCTTTCTAATATATAACAATCTATTTTAAATTAGCAAATACAACCCACAGAACATATGGCAAGATGCTGCTTTTATGAGATAAAGCCACATTTTAGCCATCAAACAGATTTCACAGACTGGTTAATAAAAATCAGCTGTCAGGCTATCTAATACAAAGTCTGAAAATATTCCGTTTAATCCCCTATGTCATTTTAGTGGGGAAATGGAGATCAGGGAGAATAGACGTTGAGAAGCAGGGCAAGACCAAAGTGGACAGATGTGTTTCAGCCTCACCTTCCTCTGCTTGTTCTGCGTGTTTCTTCCCACATCCTGTCTGCCCTGCCCCTTCTTTATCTATATCTTATGAGTACCTGGTGCACTCAGGGCTTTCCAAGAAGTTAAACACACTAAAGTATTTGGGGCATCGTGGTTATCCCTTCCAAAAGATCTGAAATCAAAATAAGGAAATAAACACATTATAATTAAAAACTGGGATGGTGGGCGGGTGGATGGCAAATATATCCCACATACACTGATGAGCTGGAAGTGGCCATGTGGGAATGAGCATAAAAGACAATAAAATGGAAGCAAGAAATGAAACTTATTAGCATCTGCTTCTGACCTCTAAACATACATCTCAGAAATTTAGGAGATTCTTGCCTCCTTTCATCTTTACATTGAAGGAAAGCAGCAGTGTTAATTCCATTGGCCTAAACTTGGAAGCACAGATCCTCTTTCACACTTACAGTAAGTGCATTTCACAGTTTCCTCCACTGGCAGTTCCCTTCCAACCCGCGCACTCCCTCCTCCCTTGCAATTAAGTTGAAACTACTTGTTTTATATATCTGGAGTAGATAGAGAAGGCGAGCTCTGTATACCTAATCTGGAAACATACTGACTAAAATATTTGGTTTCTAAATAACAGAAGAAAAATAGACATCTAGGAGTGTTTGTAATGCTGTTACTCAGGTACACCTTTCACCATCTAAATCACTTTGTTATCTATTTCAGTAAAAGATAATTAAAATGTGTTTACCTGAGTAATATGCCATGCTCTTTTGATAGAGATGAATACTTCAGAGTAGGTATGTAATTAACTGGTCAGCCACTTTCTCTGGTCCAACTTAAAACGTAATTAAATGGTAAGAACACGGCTACACTAACTTCTCAGGCTATGAATGTGGTCCCACTTGTAGTATAGGCAAATCTATTTGTTTAACACACAGCTGTGTGTTCTGATATTATTAGAAGTTCAATGGGTAATACATTCAGTGACTTTTAAGTCTGTCTTTCTGTTATACAATGGTGAACTCTAGCAGAATCTCACGTAAATGGAAATGAGTTTCCAAAAACCCACTGAGCTGGTATTAGAATCAGGATATGGAGCATTACCTGTTTAGATATTTTTAATTAGTACATGGTCACTATATAAATAGAACACAAGGTCTTGATGGTTATTTTATCCCTGCCTGAACTCAAACTCTAAGATTCTAGTTTTATCTCATATAATTCTGACTCTTTGGTTTTGAAATAAGGAGCAACAGTGGACACTGACCTTCAAGGATTTAGTTAAGTTACCTGGTCATCTGTGTTCCTAGAAAACACTGAACTTTCTCACATTTTTTGTTTGAGATGGTATTAGAATTTAAATTTCTTGTTAACTCAATGTAGAGTCTGTGTCGTCATGGATACAGCTGGTCTCTCACTGTTGACCTTGGTACTCACTCAAGTGTGACAACTTTTTTTTTCTCTCATATGTGAGGCCTCAGGAGACTATAAGGCTAAGACTGGGTTATCTTTCTCTCTCCCTTGTACAACATACCCACTTTTCTAGTTAATTGTTTTAGTAGCTAATTATTTTTGGTAGGCTTAAGGAGTCAGAAAAGAATAAAATGAACAGATACCCTGCAGTAGCACCCAAAGAGTAAAAGAGAAACTCTCAGCTTGGATACCTAAAAAGTATAAGGTTTAGCGTTAGTGTGTCAGTTACCTATTATGATATAATGAATTATCCCAAAATATAGTGCCTGGCAACATACATAAGTAGCTGCTGTTGTTGAAGAACTGTCGGGCTGGGGGATTGCTTTCCTAGGTGACATACTCACATGGCTGTTGAGTAGTTGCAGGCTGTCAGCAAGAGACCTCAGTTGTTCTCAGCATAGACCTCTCCACAAACTCCTTGACCATCTCCAAGATACAGCTGCTAGCTTTTCCCAAAGTGGGCAATGCAAGAGAAAAGGCAGAAGCTGCCATCTTTATTATCTATACTGTGAAGCCACACTCAGTCACTTCTACAGTATCTCATTGGTCGCACAGTTCAGCTTGTTCAGTGTGAGAGAGTATACAAGGATATGAACTCTAAGAGTCAAGGATCACAGGTGTCATCTTGAAGCCTGGCTAGCACAATTAGCATTTGCCTCTCTGATTGTTTCTGTATAATATTAGCATATTCTTATTTTAGGTAAGGTTTTTGTTTGTGATGATTTTAAACAAAAATAATAGTCAATGTGGATAAAACCATATTTTTTTTCCTTTGGCTTCATTTCCCTTAGCTCTTCCCATAACAACAAGAAAATGAGGTGAGCAAGAAATAACTCTTGAAATTTTATAAAAATAGATTATTGTCTAAGATGTTAGCCCTCTCTAGTTTTCCTAGCCAAGCTCCTCTGGGAAGGGAATTCTGGTTCACTGAGAAGAGATTAACCAGACACTTTCAGGAAAGGCATTCATTGGTCTATTGTGCTCTCTTCATTTCAGAACAGTGGTTTTCAACACTGATTATACATTAGAACCACCAGGGGTAGAGCCTCGGCCTTTTGAAACATACCCAGATTTTTAATCTTATTTAGCAATTGCCTATTTAGCACTTGCTAGGTACTCGTTTAAATGATTTACAAATATTAACTTATTTGATTCCCACAACAAACCTATGAAATAAATACTATCATTATTCCCCTTTTAGAGAGGTTATTTTGCCTGAAATTACATTGCAATTGAATGGAAGAGCCAAGTTTCCTGGTGGTTCTAGTATGTATTCATACTAGATTGATGTATTCATGATTGAGTACCGTTATCATAATGTTAATTACATTTTAGAGGCCTTCATTGAAAATCTGATAAAATATGTGGACTGTATTACTAGAAAAATGCTAAATAGCCTACACATCAAAACTCTGCGTATATTCTCTCAAAGATATGTATACAAATGCCCTATAGCCCAATCATTGACTTCTTCCAAGGGTCCATGAACCCCAGGTTCAGAACTTTTGCTTTCTAGAGCAGTGATTATCCCTGAACCAGCAGCATCAGCTGGGCAGTTGGTAGAAATGCAAATTCTTGGGCTCCACCCCACATCTACCTAATCAGACATCCTGAGAATAGGGCTCAGCAATTCCTGTTTTAACAAAACTTCCAGTTGCACCTAATGTGTACCAAAGTTGAGAACCACTGCACTAGAAAACCACTTGTGGAAGCAGGTGATTTAACTAGCAAATGAACCCATCTTCATGGTTCTTTGTAGACATCTCATTGTTCTTGGCTCATCCTTATGGAAGTAGAAACTATGTGCTGTTAAAACTTGGTTTATTTGATAAAAAATGATCACCAAAGGAAAATCAATCACAAATAGTCATTTACTTTTTCATTAATGCAAACACTTATATAATATGTATTCAAGGAATCCCCAGAATGCTTGCTGTATGCTAGTCATTATGCTAGCAAGGCTCAATGCAACACAACAGGCATGATCCCTGCCTTGAGAAACTTTTTACTTTACAATAAGCAAATAATTACACAAATAAACATATAAGATTTAATCAGTGATATAGATGAAAAGCATGTCCATTAGACATCTCTAACGTAAATGTTTAAAGTAAACCTAGAAGTACAACCTTCTCACCCACATCCTATTCCTCTCTTGGTCTTTTTTTATTACAGCAAAATATGTTACTATTTGTGGATTATCAGACATTATCTTTGATTCCTTATTTCTCTTACTCTACCACCATCTCCAGACACTTGACATAGACCAATCTGTAAATACTTACCTGTTCTATCTCCAAAGCATATTTGGCTCTCACACTTCTCTCCATCTCTACTACCTCCAACTAGTTCTAGCTACAGGCCCCCTTCACTTTGATACCTATAATAGCCCTCTAAGTAGTTTGCACATTTCCACTCTTGCTTTCTTATGATCCATTAGCCCATAACATTCTGATTGACTTTCACACACTTAGATTACATCAAGACATTCTCTGGTATGTAAAAGTTTCCAAAGGCTTCCTCTTTCAATTGATCAAAATCCATTATTTTTACTATGGCTTATAATGTAGCATGTAGTCTGGGTTCTACTCATCTTTCCAACTTTACCTATTCAGTTTCCTCTCACTCAAATGTAGCCACACTGTCCTCATGACTCTTCCTTAGCTGAGACAAATGTGTTCCCACACCAGGGCATTCATATTTGCTTGCTTCTCTGCCTATGAAGCTGTTTCCCTTCTCTTCATAGAGGGCTCCTTTCCTTTCTTCAAGTCTCATTTCATGGTCACCTTCCTTTACAACCCTACCCTGACCATCCCATCCCTCACAACACTCCCAAACATCTCCAACTCTTTTTTTCTCCCCCAAACCTTTATTGTATCGGAATCTTTTTATTTAGCCTGGTTATTTGTTCACTTCTTTACTACTTTTTTTCTGTTTTTGATGGCTTTTCCTTTTTTCTGTTTGTACATGTTTTGGTCACAATCCAAAGCAAAAAGAGAATACACTTTTACAGCAATATAGTACACACACACACACACACACACACACACACAACCAAACCAAAAACTTCATGAAACGTAAACATCATGATAAAGATAACAAATTCTGAAATTTTATTTCTTCATAGGTGTGAATGTACAGTATATATACGTGTCTGTATATACATGAAGATATTACATGTTTACAATATATAGCATACATATATGATATATTGCATATAATTTATGTATATATATTTAAATTCTGGTCATAACCCTCTAAATTGATGTTATGACCCACTGAGGGGTTGAAGCTAGCAGTTTAACAACACTGCTTTTAAAAATAAGCTTCATAGAGTATGAAACTTTGTAATTTCATTTAAAATTGAATATTCCTATTCAAAAAATAATAATTGAATATTTTAAAAATATATTATACCACCTTAAATCTCACAAAATATATATTTTAGATATAGTCAGATATATTTCTATGTTGATAAATGTGCCAATATGACATATAGATAATTTTCCCAACAATATTTGGAGTTTGACACAATGTGGGGCCTGTCTTTGTGTACCTAGCTCTTTATTTCTAAATATACATAAAGAAAATGTTATATTTCTGCATAAAAATGTTTTCTCTTCAAACAAATTAAGATATTCCTGGTGAATGATCACATCTCTTGGGCAAGGTATTTGAATGCAGCATTTGAATATAAAAATCTATAGAAAGCCATTAGTGCCAGGAGGAAAAATACAGTAAGAGTTCAATCAAGAAAATAAAGTTGGTATTGGCTGAAAACAAGGGAATGAGCTAACAGCATTTTGCGTATGTCAGTGTCATAACATGGTAGTTTTTCACTTATGTGAAAATTATATATTTAACTTTATATTTTTTTCTATCATTTTCCTGCTATTAGTTTTTCAGCCATGTACCATCTGGGAAGAGATAGTAGAAAAAAGAAAAGATAAAGTGATGAAAACTTGCTTAGATTTTTCTTCCTTATTAGTGGTTTTTAAAATTTTTTTGAGAGATAATAAATTGAAAGCAATTGTTAAAATTAGTTTAGAAAAGTTCATTTTATAAAGGAAACAGAAATATTTACATGTGGTGGTCTTAGATGCTCATTGCTGCCTTGCTAACTATGGTAGATAATAAAGAGGATAAAATTATTTAGGAACAAATGAATATTATCTAAACTACTTGAACTTGAATTGTGGAACTTGTAAATTTAGCTGTCTCCTCGTTAAATCAAATGAATCACAAGTCCAACAATGCATGCAGATATGTAGATATTACCAATGGAAAAAAATAGCTGTGGCTATTTTTGTAATATTTTGGTAAAAAAATCTCTGCCTTTGTTTGGAGACTGTTGATACTCAGTCAGTGAAAATGTTTTGGCAACAAAAGAAACTTGGGAAGGAGGTAGCAGTTGGCATAAAATCAGCTTTCCAGAAACTTTCTCCTGATGAGAAGCTTAGGAAACAATGTTTTTTTGTTTTGTTTTTATTTGGAAATCTTCCAGGGAAAGCTCTGAAGAAATGACCTCCTATTGGTTCTCTTGGGGTGACTGTCAATTATACATGTTTGTTGTAAGTGTGACATGGCTGCAACTTGAGGAGAAGGGGAAAGGACTTGGCTGAAGCCCATTTATGCTTTAGATCAAACCTTTTCAAGTATTATAGATAACATTCACATGTCTGTTATGCTATCAAGAAAATACCTGTGAATGGTTTTTGTTGAATAACTTCAGACACATATTAATCCTATATCAATGGGGTATTCAATTTGGCAAAAAGCAATAGAATTAGGGTCAAGAAAATGGCATTTTTAGAATCTAAGTAGGAGAGGAAGATACAGGCTAGACCTATTGACAGTCTGCTGGCTGGAAAGGACAGGAGTAGATTGGAGCATGGAGAACATCTTGGAGAGAAAACAAAAATATTTCTTGGGGAAATGAGTGTATTGTGCTGCGCTCTGTGCTGGTCACCCTCTCTGCGTCTCTCCAAGAAACTTCAGTGCACTCTGTATTACTTGTCATTGGAAAGATTCTTTAGGAATGCTCCAAAATGCTGATCTTAACTTCAAAATGTGTCCTGATGAACCAAGGCTGACATGCTATGTGTACAATGCCATGTGCTGCAAGAAACTCCAGGCCTTTCTGGCCTGCCAGGGACTTCAGCATGTGAAAGAGTATGAGTGACATTAGGATATAGTTTATTCTTTTTCAAGAATAAATAAATTATTTGTAAACCTTAGTACCATCACTAGAATGAGTAGAAACACATTATAATGAGTAAAAGCTCACAATTCACTATGTAGATAGCAGAGTTAAACGACACCATGACCCCAAATCACTGCTCTGGCTTATTGGTAAAACACAAAAGCAGTAAGTAAAAGGATAAAAACTGGATCTGGGTTGGTAGGGTGGGGCTACAAGAGAAGATTCTACAATGAAGGGAGGCAACCAGTAGTAAGTGGTCTGCAAATAGAAGAATTCACAGTACAGGTGAATCACAACCCAAGTTATGAGGCTAAAGAATTTTCATGCTTTGTTCTATATAAGAAAAATTTACATGGACAACCAGGCATGAGAGATATTACTAATAGACCCAAAGGCAAATGACACCTAGAATTAAGTGAATCCTTTCTCAATTATTGTAGTCCCTCTTAGTGATACTATTCAAAGAAATGTATTCACCTCCTGAGAAGTTAGTCTAGATCAGTGGTCTTCACACTGTGTTGTATGGGACACCAAGTTAAAACTTCAGGGACTGCTTTGGTGGTAGCTAAGGTTCAGAGAAGAATGACTACTGGCCAGCTAATTTTTTCTCTGTTTGACATAGTATGTTTATTAGTCATCTATGCCACAAATTATCCCCCAAGTTAGTGCATAAAACAATGCAAATGCAAATATATAATCTTACAGACTTTTGTAGGTCAGGAAGTCTGATGTGGGTTTCACTGGGCTAAATCAAGATGTTGGCAGACAGCCTTTCTTTCTGGAGACTCTAGGAGAAAATCTATTTTCCTATCTCTCACAAGCTTCTAGAGGCTTCCCGCATTTCATGGCTGTGGCCATCTTCCAAATTCTATGTCAGCAATACCCAAGTATTTTTCTCATGACTCTAACACTGACTCTTCTGCCTCCCTCTTCCACATTTACATGTCCTGTTGATTACATTGAGCAGAACTAGAAATCCAGCATAATCTTTTATCTTAAAGTCAGCTGATTAGCAAACTTAATTCCAACTGAAACCTTAATTCTTCTTCATCATTTAACAGAACATATTCATATTCAGTAATCTGGGCATGATTTCGCTGGATCCTCTGTCCTAGATTGTCTTACAAGGCTGAAATGAAAGTGTCATATGGGACTTGGCCTCATCTGAAAGTTCAACTGGTGAAGGATCTGCTTCCATATTATCTCGTATGGTTGTTGACAGAGTTCAGTTTCTCAAAAGTTATCACACTGATGGCCTCACTTCTTCCTTGGCATTTGGCCTGTGGCCACCTTTAATATCTTCATAAGTAGGCCCCTCCAACATGGTGTCTTGCTTTACAAAGTATGCAAGCAAAGAAACCAAAAGAGTCTGAAAACAACAAAAAATTTGTAATATAACCCAATCACAGAAGTGAGAACTCATAACTTTTGTTGTATTTTAGTCATTAGAAGCAAGTCATTAGGTCAAGTCTATGTTCAAGGGAAGGGGACTACCCCAGGGGGGTAAATAGTAGGAAGTAGAGATTATTTGGGATTATTTTAAAGGCCACCTACCATGGAGTGTTGTTTAGCCTCAAAGACATTGGCTTTAGACAGACAGGATGAGTACAAAAATCTGTCTCCATTACTTACCCACCATGCAACACTGAGCAATTGTTCTGTCAACTCTATACATCAATTTCTTCTTCTGAAAAATCATATCATTGTGAGGATTAAATTAGGTGCTACAGGCAAATTGGTTAGAGAATTTCTTGGTACGTAGTAATAAGTGCTCAAATATTAGCTTTGGTGATAATGATAATCAATCTTCACTTGAATGAAGAATTAAGTGCTAAAACCTGAGTTAACCATTCAGCTAGATATATTCTAAAGCGATATCTAAATTAAGAATCTATATGTTTCATTAATGACCTACAAATTCAATTTTTCTACTCTTAGAATATATAAAGCGTAACATTTTACTAAATACCAGAGGATAATATGACCTAATAATTTCTTCCTTTACTGTTGAAAATGTATATGATACGGTTTTGCTGTCTCCTCACTGAAACCTCAACTCGAATTGTGTCTCCCAGAATTCCCATGTGTTGTGGGAGGGACCCAAGGAGAGATAATTGAATCACGGGGGCGTTTTTTCCCATGCTATTTTCTTGGTAGTGAATAAGTCTCATGAGATCTGATGGGTTTATCAGAGGTTTCCACTTTTGCTTATTCCTCATTTTCTCTTGCTGCCACCATGTAAAAAGTACCTTTCTCTTTCCACCATGATTCTGAGGCTTTCCTCAGCTATGTGAAACTATAAGTCCAATTAAGCCTCTTTTTTTTCTTCCCAGTCTCGGGTATGTCTTTATCAGCAGCATGAAAACAGACTAAAAGAGTGTATTATTTTTCTGATTTAAAAACTTTTAAAAAATTGAAAAATACAAAGCACAAAGAACTTCAAAATTACCCAGTGCATTTATCCAGAAATTATGTATACACTTACATATTTGCTTTTCACACATTTAATATAATTTTATATAAAACATTTATAACTTTAATTTTTATATAATAATTAACCAAAATACATTTTGTGAAAGAAATTGTAGCTCCTTATATTTTACTATTGACAACTTTTCTTTTTATAGTCATACATGTTCTTGACTTAGTTATTTGGTCAGCCTATGTCTACAGGTCATTTTTTTGAAGGGAAATGTTCATGGATTATAACATTGTAAGTCCCTGCATGTCTGAAACTACCTCTGTTGTGCTTGAAAGACAGTGAGGCTAAGTATATAATTCTTGGGTGATACCTATTTTCTCTCAGAACCCTGTGGATACTTTTTCATTGTCTTTTGGTATACAGGATTATAGCAAAGAATTATAAGACCAGAATAATTTTCTTCTTTGAACACAGCCTGTTCTGTTTTGTTTCAGCCTAGATGTGAATAATACTTTTTATTTATTTCAAGGTAGAAAATAAACTGAAGGGTTTCTTTCCTTGTTAATTGTACCTGGTACTCCTTGAGTGCTTAAAATTGGTAGACTCAGATATCTCTTTAATTCTAAAAACATCTTTCTACTGTTTCTTCGTTTTGATCTGACAAAAATCTAATCATGTCTCTCTTCTGCTCATGACCCTTATCACACACAGAATGAAATCTAGTCTTTACCCTGAACTGGAAGGCCCTGCATCGTTGCTGGAGGCCCTGTCTGTGAACTCATTTCCTATGAATCCCAACACATCCCTTTGCGACAATCACTCTGAACTCTTTGTCCTTCCCCAATCACATCATACAAACCTGTCCCTCAGGTTGTCTGCATATCTGTTCCCTCTGCTTGGAATACTCTTTTCCTGAATATCCACTTCAGGTCTCTGATAAGGAAGTCCTTACTACTTTATAAAATAGGAAAATAGAGCCACCCCCAATCTATCACCCACTGATATGCTTATTTATTGCCTGTTTCCCACCTTAGACTGTAAGCTCTATGAAAGGGACTTTTCTATGTTGTCTACTGTTAGAACCCTAGCATCTAGAAAAGCATCTGTCACGTGGAAGGTAGGTACCTAACACATGTTGCATGAGTAAATTCCTCAGTTTAGGTTCCTGGTATGCTCCCTATGCTAGATCTAAAGTGGGTATGAGTAAGCACAGCTGCAGAATACCCAGACAGTGTGCCCTTGGATCCCTTGTTTGCTTCCCCAAATGCTGATAGATTGCAAATATGCTTGTACTATCCTATGGTGCTCCCTGCCTCCTGCCCCACCCCTTCTCATATTGGTGGTTGATCAAGCACTGAAGGATTTCTGCCTCTTTCTTTACAGCTGTTCCTCACGTGCTTCTCTCTCTTCCCCCCTGCCCACAATCTGGTCCAGTATTTCCCATATATTGTGTAATTCCTTAAAGTTTCTTGCATGTGAATGCTATTCTTCTCTAGAGTGTAGGCTTATAAAGGATTTTGTAGGGATGAAAGGAAACAATGCTCAAAATGCTTCATTATATTTATAGGGTTGTGCAATCACCATTATAATTTAAATTTATAACATTTTCATCATTGCAAAAAGAACCTTTGTACCCATTAGCAGTCACTCTCTGTCTTTCCCCCTCATTGAACTGTAGACTTTAAATGGGTAAACTTTATGATATATAAATTGTTATCTCAATAAAAAGTAATTTATAAGTGAAAGTTTTATTCAAATGTTTTTAATTATTTTGATTTAAAGAGCAATACAGAAATTCCTGAGGACAAGTTAAAGCATTATTCTTTTATGAACTTCCTATATTTTCCATGTCTTTACCTTTTAAAAAGTGTAGTGATCTCTAATGTTATCACATTGTCCATAATTTTCTCAAATCACAAGTTATTTCCCACAAATAATAAAAGGCAGTATAGAAACATATAGTTATATTTAGCCTTAACATATTAACTATAACTGGTATTTCTCCCATCATTATAATAGAGGTAGATAATTTCCATTATAAATAGGTATTGGTATTTTGAATATTCACTTGCAATTTTAATTCGATTTTTTCTTAATTGAATTCTATGCAAGGTACATTCAGATTTTATCATTTACTAATTTTTATTATTTATCTCCATGGGAATTTGATATTGACACTTTGAAGGCCGTGTAATGACAGCATTGCCATTTTGCTATTCCTTTAATTTGTCAAGTCACTCTGGGAGTAAGTAACAGAAAGTAAAAAGTAATATAGTTCTGGATAAAATTTAAGTGATTTGATTTGGGGAATAAAACTGAATTTTAATGGTATTTTATCTTTTATAGTTAAAATGCATGTGATACACCAAAATGCACACTTGTAACTAAAACACTTTATTTCCAAAATAATATGCCAATCTGAGGGAAGGAACATGGGAACAAATCTTTGTATAACTATCACTTATTTTTTACAGTATTCTATACATTCAGCATTTTTTAAAATTTAACCCTAAGATAACCTCTAATCTAATGGTATGTTGACATATTTGATAAGTAAAAATTTCAGATTCTATATTCAGATTTTTGTGAATAAGAAAAAATAAACCATTCTATTTTTTTAAGTTGTGCTTTCTCAATTCTTAGACCACTTAACGGTGATAAAGCATTTTTACATTTAGTTTTTTACTCTTCAAATTATGAAAGTGTCTCCAGAATCTTGGTTACTGCTTGATGACCAAGCCCAACTGATATCAGCTATTAAAATTTTTGGAAAATTTGTGATCAGTTGTAAAGAAATCCAAAATTATTTTACTACTAGTCTTTTCATGCTTCTTTCATATTGAATTTTGCCTTTCATTTATTTTTTGCTTTCTTATCACATTGAAGGTTTAGACTTTTTTAATGTGTTAATTGCTCAAGCTCATTAGCCTATTAAGCTTCTCAACATCATATAAGGTAAATCAGCATTAAATATTAATAGAAATTAAGGTACACAGAGGTTAAACAACTTGTCAAATTGCATTTTCTATACCATTGCTGTTAAAGGAGTTATCTTAAGTCTTGTTTTATCTTGTTTAAATTTCCACTAACTGAATAAAATTTTGCATGAGAATTTAAAACATTTTGTTTTCACTGCACTAAATACTATCTTAGGAATTTCAAGAACTAGAATGAGCTTTCTGGGAAATGGAGGTCTTTCATTCAGTTATTCCACTGAGAGGTTCTGGCATTTGGCAACAATATTTAAATAGCTAATGTAACTGAGGGAACAGTTGGTGAGTGGGTTTGAACAAATCTTGCCTCCTTAGTGATCCAAGTCTTCCCACGGGAAATTTCAGATGTCATGAACTATGTTGCAACTTCTTTTTAGAGAAAACCTAGGCAGAAGATGGTAGCACCCAAAGCAGTTACATTAACACTTTTTACTTCCTACTGCCCCTGCAAACAAAATAATTTGTTAAGTCACTACTCAATGAAGAATATTCAGAATAACTATTGCTGACAGAGTACTGGACTTGGGGATTTATTTTGTGAACGTTTGCATTTGTTAAATTATATAGCCAAGAAATTTAATGTATAAAGCAGAAATTCAGGTTTATAACATGAGTAAATTTCCTGGAATAATTAACAATTTTAAATCTTAGATCTTCTCAAATAGTGTGTCGCCATATTGGGGCATCACCTCTGCCAACTTTACCTCTCTGAATCACAAGCTTTTTTTTTTTTCTGCCTAGAGAGCCAATATTTTTTCTGTGTCTTCACAGTAGTTCTGAGAACTTATCTCCTTTTTCCATTAATGGCTAAATATTTGGAATGTCTAATAGGGTATCTAATATGCAATATCGCATATTGTCAGTACATACTAGTATATTAGAGTGTACGTCCATCTGATTTTATCTATTTTAAACTCTAAAATTTGATGTCAAATATTTTTATTGTTTCACTATTCTTGCAAAATCCAACTTTTATAAAGTAGATCTACTTAAAGTTAATATGTGCTGCAGTCTATGTAGTATGAATTAATTGCAACTGAGGAAGTACTTTTGAAGACTGTTGGTTTTACATTCTTTAAATTACTTTCTTTGGTAAAAATCTTCTGTATAAAGTGGAAAATCATATGTGCAATAAGCACGAGCTCAGAGAATTAGACCATATGGTCTCTGTAGCTATAATACTTGGAAGTATCAGATAGTCATTCTCTAAGATCGTTTTAAAAATCTACTGCATAGATTCTTTCTAGAGATAACATTAATCAATTTTACATTTCAAAATAGCTAGAAGAAAATAATTGACATATTCCTAGAGTAACTAAAAGATAAATATTGAGGTGATAGATATTCTAATTACCCTAATTTGATTATATGAATGTATCGGGCTAGCACATGTACCCTGAAAACATGTACATCTATTATGTATCAATAAAATAAACAATTTTAAAAGGTGTGACTTCTATATATTTATATTTAAATACATTTCTAACAACCACAAAGATGTTACTGATTTGACCATTTAATAAGCTAATGTTTAAATAGGTACTCTGTGTCAGGCACTGTGCTAAGTGCTTGGGACAATAAAGGTGTAGAATTTCTGCACTAATAGAGTCCATAGTCTTGTCAGGGAGATAGATATTTAACAATTATTCTTTCTTATTTAAGTAAGAGTGACTGTGATACCTGTTAGAAAAAATGAGTGTGTGGTGTTAGAAAAACATTTGAGAGGGGGATTTTGTCAGGTGATTCAGAAAAGTGTTCCATGAGGAAATGATTTTTGTGCCAAGATTTCACAAACAAGCAGAATTTAACGAGTTGACAAGGCATAGTGCAATCAAATTAGAACTCAGGATTAAGAAACTCACTCAAAACCTCACAGCTACCTGGAAACTGAACAACCTGCTCCTGAATGACTACTGGGTAAATTACAAAATTAAGGCAGAAATAAATAATTTATTTGAAACCAATAAGAACAAAGACACAAAGTACCAGAATCTCTGGGACACAGCTAAAGCAGCGTGTAGAGGGAAATTTATAGCACTAAGTCCCCACATCAGAAAGTGGGAAAGATCAAAATCGACACCCTAACATCAAAATTAAAAGAACTAGACAAATAAGAGCAAACACATTCAAAAGCTAGCAGAAGACAAGAAATAACTAAGATCAGAGCAGAACTGAAGGACATAGAGACATGAAAAACACTTCAAAAAAAATGAATCCAAGAGCTGGTTTTTTGAAAAGATTAACAAAATAGACATACTGCTAGCCAGACGAATGAAGAAGAAAAGAGAGAATAATCAAATAGGCAAAATAAAAAATGAGAAAGGGGATATCACCACTGATCTCACAGAAATACAAACTACCATCAGAGAATACTATAAACACCTCTACACAAATAAACTAGAAAGTCTAAAAGAAATGGATACATTCATTAACACATACATCCTTGCAAGACTAAACCAGGAAGAAGGTGAATCCCTGAATAGACTAATAACAAGTTATGAAATTGAAGCGTAGCCTACCAACCAAAAAAAGCCCAGGACCAGATGGAGTCACAGCAGAACTCTACCAGAGATACGAAGAGGAGATGGTACCATTCCTTCTAAAACTATTCCAAACAACAGAAAAAGAGAGATTCCTCCCTAACTCTTTTATGAGGCCAGCATCATCCTGATACCAAATCTGCCAGAGACACAATGAAAAAAGAAAATTTCAGGCCAATATCCCTGACGAACATCTTTGCAAAAATCCTCAATGAAGTACTGGCAAACCAAATCCAGCAGCACATCAACAAGCTTATCCACCATGATCATCAGCTTCATTCCTGAGATGCAAGGCTGGTTCAACATACACAAATCAAAGAACATAATCCATCACATAAACAGAACCAATGACAAAAACCACATGATTATCTCAATACATGCAAAAAAGACCTTCAATAAAATTCAACATCCCTTCATGCTAAAAACTCTCAATAAACTAGGTATTGATGGAGCATATATCAAAATAATAAGAACTATTTATGACATAGGCAATATCATACTGAATGGGCAAAACCTGGAAACATTCCCTTTGAAAACTGGGACAAGGCAAGAATGCCCTCTCTCACCACTTTTATTCAACATAGTATTGGAAGTTCTAACCAGGGCAATCAGGTAAGAGAAAGAAATGAAGGATACTCAAATAGAAAGAGAGAAAGGCAAGTTGTCTCTGTTTGCAGATGACATGATTGCATATTTAGAAAACCCATTGTCTCAGCCCAAAACTCCCCAAGCTGATAAGCAACTTCAGTCAAGTCTCAGGATACAAATCAATGTACAAAATTCACAAGCATTCCTATACACCAATAATAGATAAGTAGAGAGCCAAGTCATGAGTGAACTCCTATTCACAATTGCTACACAGAGAATAAAATACCTAGGATAAAAATACAAGGGACACAAAGGACCTCTTCAAGGATAACTACAAACCACTGCTCAAGGAAATAAGACAGGACACAAACAAATGGAAATAAATATCATGCTCATGGATATGAAGAATCAATATCGTGAAAATGGCCATACTGCCCAAAGTAATTTATAGATTCAATGCTATCCCCATCAGCTACCATTGACTTTCTTCACAGAATTAGAAAAAAACTACCTTAAATTTCATATGGAACAAAAAAAGAGCTCATATAGGCAAGACAATCCTAAGCAAAAAAGAAAGCTGGAGGCATCAGGCTACCTGACATCAAACTATACTACAAGACTATAGTAACCAAAACAGAACGGTACTGGCACCAAACCAGATGTATAGACCAATGGAACAGAAGAGAGACCTCAGAAATAACACCACACATCTACAATTATCTGATCTTCGACAAAATGACAAAAAGAAACAATGGGGCAAGGATTCCCTATTTAATAAATGATGTTGGGAAAACTGGCTAGCCATATGCAGAAAACAGAAACTGGATCTCTTCCTTACACCCTATACAAAAATTAACTCACGATGGACTAAAGACTTAACCATAAAATCTGAAACCATGAAAACCCTAGAAGAAAACGTAGGCAATACCATTCAAGACATAGGCATGGGCAAAGACTTCATGACTAAAACACCAAAAACAATGACAACAAAAGCCAAAATTGACAAATGGGATCTAATTAAACTAAAGAGCTTCTGCACAGCAAAATAAACTATCATCAGAGAGAACAGACAACCTACAAAATGGGAGAAATTTTTTGCAATCTATCCATCTGACCAAGGGCTAATATCCAGAATCCACAAAGTATGTAAACAAATTTACAAGAATAAACAACCCCATCAAAAAGTGGGCAAAGGATATGAACAGATATTTCTCAAAATAAGGCATTTATGCAGCCAATAAACACATGAAAAAAAGCTCATCATCACTGTTCATTAGAGAAATGCAAATCAAAATCACAATGAGATACCATCTCACACCAGTTAGAATGACAATCATTAAAAAGTCAGGAAACAACAGATACTGGCATAGATGTGGAAAAATCAGAATGCTTTTACACTGTTGGTGGGAGTTTAAATCAGTTCAACCAGAGTGGAAGACAGTGTGGTGATTCCTCAAGGATCTAGAACCAGAAATACCATTTGACCCAGCAATCCCATTACTGGATATATACACAAAGGATTATAAATCATTCTATTACAAAGACACATGCATACATATGTTTATTTCAGCACTGTTCACAATAGCAAAGACTTGGAACCAACCCAAATCCCCATCAGATAAACTGGATAAAGAAAATGTGGCACATATTTTAGAATACTATGTAGCCATAAAAAAGGATGAGCTATGTCCTTTGCAGGGACATAGATGACGCTGGAAACTATCCTTCTCAGCAAACTAACACAAGAACAGAAAGCTAAACACCACATGTTCTCACTCATAAGTGGGAGATGAACAATGAGAACATATGAACACAGGGAGGGGAACATCACACACCGGGGCCTCTCAGTGGGTAGGTGACTAGGGGAGGGATAACATTAGGAGAAATACCTAACGTAGATCACTGGTCAATGGGTGCAGCAAACCACCATGGCACATGTATACCTATGTAACAAACCTGCACGTTCTGCGCATGTAGCCCAGAACTCAAAATATAATATATTTAAAAAAAAATAAAAATAAAAAACTATCATCAGAGTAAACAGGCAACCTACAGAATGGGAGAAAACTTTTGCAATCTATCCATCTGGCAAAGGGCTAATATCCAGAATCTACAAGGAACTTAAATAAATGTATAAGGAAAAAAACAAAAAATAAATTAAAAAGTGGGCAAAGGATATGAACAGACATAAGAGGAAGGAGAGTCTTAGGATAAAGACTTAATGCATGTGGGGCTCAAAACCTAGATGATGGGTTGATGGGTGCAGCAAACCACCATGGCACATGTATACCTATGTAACAAACCTGAACATTCTACACATGTATGTCAGAACTTAAAGTAAAATTAAGAAAATAAAAAGAAAAACAAATTTTTAAAAATGAATAGAAAAAAATGCATTTTTGCTATGCAGTTATTGCATTAATTTTAATGAAAAAATTACAAGCAATAAGTGCATAACAAAATATTTTTATTTAAGCTATTGATTTTAAATATTAACACTGACCCTGTTAGTCTATAGCCTGCAAAATTTGAAATTTGCTTTTCTCTGTTGGCTGCCTATAATGAGATTATTTAGTTTATGTGCATATGCATTCGCCAATTTGGCATGTCTGGTAACAAACTTGTCTTTTACCCATTGTAAAATTAGCATCCTCTTGGATAATTGCTTTCACTGGTCACCGTTTTGCCTCAAATATTTTTTTTGTGTGTTGGCAAATCCCCAGAAAGTTCCAAAAGAGGAAATACATGTCCATCTTTAGCTATTTGATTATGCTCATAATATTTTAGTCACGAAACAATTACCAGCTGGCAAGCTTTACATACATATTCAATAGCATCTAAATATTGTTGTTGCATCTATTATATAAGCTTCAAAGGAACTCACTCAACAGATGCTCTAAAATTCATAAAACTAGTAACTCTCAAAACATTTGGGCTTCTTGGTAATAAAATCTGAGTGTCATCTATGACTGATGTGATTGTTCACATTACAACTTTTCCTTCCTTAGATCTATCTAGTTTTTTTTATTTTTGAGGTTCCCACATGTTCCATTTCTTCAGGATTGAGCCATTTTTGTATAAGTCACACCACAAAGTTTAATGAGACAATAGCTTTTGAGGGGAGAGTCTTGCTAGGTTAGCACTTAAGGCATATCAGAGGGTAGTCAATTAGTCCAGTTCTGATCGATTGCAAACAGGAACACTGTTGACAAGGAACAATAATGATCACTCAAGGTCACACAGGTGGTTAGAACACAGAGGACATGTTTGAACCCATATCTGCAAAGTCTATCCAGTATGGTTTCTGCTATACATTTTATAGGATCATGATTAAGACCAAGTTTTGAAATCCACGAAATTAAAAGGGTTTTAAGTAAGGTACTTAAAAGCAACTCAAGGTATTGGTACATTTTAGGTATATGATAAAAGCAATGTGTCATTCCTACATCCTTCAATCTCTTATCTTGTATTCTTTGACTATCTAAAACTCGTATGTTTTTCTAGTTAGCAGGAGTAAGTGCATTCATGAGAGGAAACTAGGGTAAAATACATTTCAAGTCATCACCAGTTTAGTCTCTTTACAAAATATTTGGTGGGGTTACTCTTAAGGAAAGCCTATAGACTCATCTGTAGAAAAAAAAGGGCACATGTCTGGAACAGCTCACATTAACTTTTCAATGTAAAATCACCTATCCAGCAGGTGTAATCCCATAGAACTTCTGAACTGCATGAAGTTAGTGACTAAATCCTTCCAAACTCAATGGATTCTCTGACGTGCGTCTTCTAATGGCTCTGATTCCTCTACTAAAATATGGATGGAATATAAAGATGCCCAATTGTTTGCTCTTCTTCTAGTAGAGGCTACAAGATATGTCCATGTCTACAAGAGAGCTGCATTTTAAACATTGAATTCTTTTGTCTAAGTCTTTGTGTTCACCAGTTGTAAGCAAGCACATTTTTTAAATGTAGATTTAATCGGGGTTGACCACTCTGCTTTAATCAACATAACGAGTCCTCTTTTGAAGTTCCTGGTTTTATATAACCAGAATTTTCTTCCAATCTCTAAAACGGCAAGCAGAACATACCTTAATGTTTATGTCCTTGCCATCAAGGCATAATATCTCTAATTTGATATTTAGGTAAAATTTCTCAATCTCTTAAACTGCTTATAATTTATACAACTATGAGTTGCAATTAGTGCCTCTAGAGAGTTGGTGGTGAGGAAATATTTCTAGAATCCCACCAGCACATCAAGAATTTATCCTCTCCTCAAAGCTGTTCTTTCTCCTATATATCATATTTTTAATTGTACTTGACAGTTTCATTCTGACCTCAATAACCCTTCAAGATCCCCAAGTGACATTAAGTTCTTCCGTCTCCTTTTCACTTTACTCAGAGTCCAAGCTCTTAACTCAATACCTTGTGTTGTTTGTAAATAGCTTATTCGAATATATTTTTTAATTTAATGGGTTTTAAAAGTTTAACTTATAAAGTTCTCACCCTTAAGTATCTGGTTCTCTTGCCCCTTCTTCTCATACTTACCTGTTACTGCACTAGATCAGGACAACATTATCTTCCCATAGAATCCTTCCTAGGTGCCAGGCTGCTCAAATTACCTATGTCCTGCTGCTGTATAATATCCATCTAAACTCAATGCATCTCTCTCACAATCTCTGTTACATGGAATACTTTGAAATACAAAACACTTCACTGGGATACCAGTAATAACAGTAGTAAGTCCGAGATCTTTTAAGCAAATGAATTACCTAATCCTTCATGAAAGTGCCATTTATGTGTAGATGTATTACTACTCCCAAAAGATCAGTAAGAACCCAGTGCCTTTGGTAGGTTTCTTTAGACTGTGTAATCTAGAGTTTAAATTAAAATATATAAAAAGGATAAAATTCTCTTCAAGGAAAATAAAGTTGGTAATGATAATTTTGATAATTTTGAACAGAGTTATTTGACTTGTATATATTGCTCAATTACAATAGAAATAAATTTTAAATTTTAAATTATCAAGATCCTACCATCCCATTTTCTAGTCCTACATAAGCATACAAAATTTTATATAATTGTGATAATAGCATAGATGCATTTATGTATTTTCACATATTTTTAGATTTTTGCATATTGATAAAAAGTCTCAAGTTTTTTTTATCAATATGCGATATTTGTACATATTTATGGGGTACATGTGATATTTTGTTCCATGCATATAATATGTAAGGATCAATATAGGATATTTAGGGTATCCATCATCTCAAATATTTATCATTCTTATGAATTAGGAATATTTCAAATTCTTGCCTCTAGCTATTAATATTTTGAAATACACAATATATTATTGTGACTATTCTCACATTACTCTGCTGTTGAACATTGGAACTTATTTCTTCTATCTATACTTGTAACCATTAACCAACTTCTCTTCATTTCACCCCCACTCCTACCCATTCACTCTTCTCAGTTTCCGGTATCTATCTCTCATGGTTTGGCTGTGTCCTCACCCAAATCTCATCTTAAATTGTAATCCCCATAATGTTTCAAGGTGGGGACTGAGTGGGAGGTTACTGAATCATGGGGGTGGGTTCCCCCATACTGTTTTCTTGATAGTCAGTGAGTTCTCACAAGGTCTGATAGCTTTATAAGTGTCTGGAATTTCTCCTGCCTCTGCTTCTCTCCTGTCATGTGAGAAGGTCCAAGGTGGTCCCCCTTCACCGTCCATCATGATTGTAAATTTCCTGAGGCCTCCCCCAGCTATGCAGAACTGTGAGTCAATTGAACCTATTTCCTTTATAAATTACCCAGTCTTGGGTATTTCTTTATGGCAGTGTGAAAATAAATTAACACGTTATCATTCTTCTCTCTAATGCTATGAGAATCACCTTTTGAGCTCCCATATATGAATGAGAACAGGCAGTACTGTCTTTCTGTGCCTGGCTTATTTCACCTAACATAATGACCTCCAATTTCATTCATGTGGCTGCAAATGACATGATTTCATTCTTTTTATGGGTGAGTAGTATTCCATTGTGTATAAATACCACACCATCTTTATCCATCCATCTGTTGATAGGCACTTGGGTTGGTTCCATATCTTTTCTATTGTGACTAGTGCTGCAAAAAAGATGGGGCTGTGGGTATCTCTTTGATATAGGTAATTTCCTTTACTCTGAATGGATACCCAGTAGTGGGATTGCTGGATCCTGCAGTAGTTCTATTTTTAGATTTTGGGGCAATCTCTATACTGTTTTCCATAGTTGCAATACTAATTTATGTTTCCACCAGCAATGTATAAGTGTTCCCTTTTCTCTACAACCCTGCCAGCATCTGTCATTTTTTATCTTTTTAATAATAGCTATTCTAACTGGGATAAAATTATATCTCATTGTGGTTTTGATTTGCATTTCCCTGATGATTAGTGATATCGAGCATTATTAACATACATGTTGGCCACTTGTATGTCTTCCTTTGATAAATGTCTATTCATGTCCTTTGCCTACTTTTTAATGATATTATTTATTTTCTTACTATTGAGTTGTTTGAGTGCCTTCTGTATACTGAATATTAGTTCCTTGATTCAGAAATGAATAGTTTGCAAATATTTTCTCTCATTCTACAGGTTGTCTCTTTACACTGTTGATTATTTAATTTGCTCTGCAGAAGCATTTTAGATTAATATAGTCCCAGTCCCATTTGTCTTTTTTTCTTTCTATTGCCTGTGCTTTTGAGGTATTAGCCCTGAAATTCTAGCCTAGACCAATATCCTGAAGTGTTTTCTCTAAGTTCTTTTCCAGTGGTTTTAGTATTGTTTCAGGTCTTATGTTTAAGTGTTTAATCTATGTTTGGTTGATTTTTGTGTGTGGTGAGTGATGGGGTCCAGTTTTGTTCTTCTACATATAGATATCTAACTTTTCTAACACCATTTATTTAAGAAGTTATTCTTTTCCCGATGTATGTTCTTGGCAGCTTTGGAGGGAATCAGTCGGTACCCTTATCAAAAATCACTTAGCTATAAATATGTGAATATATTTTAGGGTTCTCTATTTTGTTCCATTGTTCTACATGTCTGTTTTTATACCAATACTATGCTATTTTGTTTACTATAGCCTTGTAATATGTTTTGAAGTCAGATAGTATGATGTCTCCAGCTTTGTTTTTTGATCTGAATTTCTTGGGCTATTTGGTGTCTTTTGTGGCTACATAGGAATTTTATGATTTTTTAAATTGCTTTGAAAAACTACACTGGTGTTTTAATAGTGGGTGCACTCAAACTATTGATTGGTTTATGTAGTATGATTGTTTTAACAATATTTATTCTTCTAATCCATGAGCATGAGATATCTTTCTATTTGTGTCCTTTTCATTTTCTTTCATCAGTGTTTTGTAGTTTTAATTGTAGAGTCTTTTATCATCTTTGTTTAATTTATTCTTAGGTTTTTTTTTGTAGTTATTATAAATGGGATTTTCTTCTTTTCTTTTAAACTAGTTCATTGTTGTTATATAGAAACACTACTGCTTTTGTGTATTGACTTTGTATCTTGTAATTTTATCAATTTGTTTATACATTTTAAGAATTTTCTGATGGAGTCTTTTATTCTTTTCCAAATATAATGTCTTCCACAAAGAGAGATAATTTGACTTATTCTTTCCCAATTTTGATGACCTTTTTCCTTTTTCTTGCCTGATTGCTCTGACAAGGACTTCCAGTACTAAATTGAATTGAATGAAGTTAGGCATCTTTCACCACTCGTTCCAGTTTTTTTTTTCTTTTTTGAGACAGGGTCTCACTCTGTTACCCAGGCTGGAGTGCATTGGTTCCCAGGTTCAAGCGATTCTTCTGCCTCAGTCTCCTGAGTAGCTGGGATTACAGGCATCTGCCATCATACCCAGCTAACTTTTGTATTTTTTAGAGACCAGGGTTTCACAACATTGGCTAGGCTTGTCTTGAACTCCTGACCTTAGGTGATCCATCTGCCTCAGCCTCCCAAAGTGCTCGGATTACAGAGGTAAGCCACCATACCCAGCCTCAGTTCTCAGAAGAAAGGCTTTCAGAATTCCTTACCTGGTATGATGTTAGCTGTGGGTTTGTCATGTATAGTCTTTATTATGTTGAGTTATGTTCCTACTATGCCTAGTTTATTGAGAGGTTTTATCATGAAATGATGCTTTTTCTACATCCATTGAGATGATTTATTTTTGTCTTTCATTCTTTGATGTGATGTATCACATTTATTGATTTACCTATATTGAGCTATCATGGCATTCCTGGGATAAACCCCACTTGTTCATATTGTGCTGTCTTTGTGATGTGCTGCTGGATTTGTTAGCTGGTATTTTGTTGAGGAATTTTGTATCTATGTTCATCAGGAATATTGACCTGTAGTTTATTTTTGTTATTGTGTCCTTTTCTGGTTTTAATGTCGGTGTAATTCTGGCCTCATAGAATTCACTGGAAATAATTTTCTCCTCTTAATTTTTGGTAATAATTTGAGGTTAATTGGGATTAATTCTTCTTTATGTATTTGGTAAAATTTGAGAGTGAAGTCATCTGGTTACGAGCTTTTCTTTCTTCACAGACTTTGTTACTGATTCAATCTCATTGCTCATTGTTGATGTGGTCAGGTTTTCTATTCTTCCTGATTCCATCCTGGAAGGTTATATGTGCCCAGGAATTTATCCATTTCATCTAGGTTTTCCAGTTTGTTAGCATCTATTTGTTCATAATAGTCTTTGATGATCTTGTACATTTCTGTAGAATTAGTTGTAATGTCTCTTTTTTCAATTTTGACTATGTTTATTTGGATCTTTTTCTTTTATTCTTGGTTCATCAAGCCAATGGTTTATCAATTTTATCTTTTCAAAAATCCAATTTGTTTCATTGATCCTTTGTGTTTTTTAGTCTCTCTTTTGTTTAGATTTAGTCTGACCTTTATTATTTCTTTCTTTCAACTAATTTTGGATTTGCTTTCTTCTTGCTTTTCTTGTTTCTTGAGGAGCAGCACTAGATTGTTTATTTAAAAATCTTTTTACTTTTTTGATGTAAACATTTATTGCTAAAAACTTCCCTCTTAGCACTGCTTTGACTTTATCACATATATTTTGCTGTGCTGTGTTTCTATTTTCATTTGTTTCAATAAACTTTCTGATTTCCATCTTGATTGCTTCATTGACCCAATGATCATTCAGGAGCATGATTTATAAATTTTCATGTATTTGTATAGTTTCCAATAGGTCCTCTTTGTATTGACTTCTAATTTTATTTAATTGCTGTATGAGAAGATACTTGATGTGATTTTGATTTTTAAAATTTGTTGAGACTTGCTTTGCAGCTTAACATATACTGTATCCTGGAGAATATTTCATACACTGATGAATGTATTTTCTGTAGCTGTTGAATAAAGTGGTTCTGTAAAGGTATATTAACTTCACTTGCTCTAAAATTTAGTTTAAATTCAAAGTGTATTTGTTAATTTTCTGTCTAGATGATCTGTCTAATACTGACAGTAAGTTCCCTGCCATTATTTTATTGGAGCTCATCTTTCCCTTTAGATCTAATAATATCCACTTTATATATCTGGATACTCTAGTATGGTTACATACATATTTAGAACTGCTATGTCCTCTTTCTGAATGATCCCTTATCATTATATAATAACCTTCTTTGTTTCTTTTTATAGCTTTTATTTTACTTAAAGTATGTTTTATCTGGTGTAAATATGACTTCTCCTGCTCAATTTTGGTTGTTGTTGATGTGGAATATCATTTTTCATCCCTTTACTCTTGATATAGGTATATATACAAATATATATAATATATGTCATATATATGTCCCATATATACATATATATGTATATGACATATGTATATGTCTTTTCAATTCCTTTACTTTCAGTCTATATATGTCAGATACAGGAAAAGTTATCTTTTGTAGGTATTGTATAATTGTATCATTTATTTTTATCCTTTCATCCAGTTTGTGTCCTTTAATTAGGAAAATTTAATTTATTTCAGTTCAAGGTTATCATTGACATATGAGATTTTGTTCCTGGTATATTGTTAATTGTTTACTGGATCATTGTATATCCTTTGTTTCACTTTTCTCTCCTATTATTTATTATTGTGGTTTGAGATTTTTCTATAGTGGTAACATTTAAGTCCTTTCTCTTCCTAATTTGTGTGTGTGCTCTACCACTGGGTTTTATCCTTTTGTGAATTTTTATGATGATGGATGTCATCCATTCACTTCCAGGTGTAGAAATGGCTTAAGAGTTTCTTTTAGGAACAGTCTAATGATGAGGAATTACCTCAGTTTTTGCTTGTTGGGGAAAGACTTTATTTTGCCTTTATTTATGAAGGATAACTTTACTATGTATAGTATTTTTGGTGGATACTTTCTTTTTCTTTTCAGCACTTTGAATATATCATCTCTGTAAGAGATGAAAGCTTCTACCTATTATTTTGTTAAATAGAGTCTTTAAAATATTTTTCCTCTCCTTCTGGGTCACTGAAAATTCACATATTTAGTCATTTTATGCTAAAGAGTTTATCATAGAGTCAGTCTAGTGGTGAGGAATTACCTCAGTTTTTGATTGCCAGGGAAAAACATTATTTTGCTTTTATTTTGAAGGGAAAATTTTGGGGGTATAGTATTTTTGGTGGATACTTTTCTCAGCCTTTTGAATATATCATCTATGTAAGAGATGTAAGCTTCTACCTAATATTTTGTTAAACAGATTTTTTTTTATTTTTTCCTCTCTTTCTGGGCCACTGAAAATTTACATATTTAGTCATTTTATGCTGTCCCATATGTCATGTAGGCTTTGTTTCTTCTCTTTTTAAAAAATTGTCCGACTGGATTATTTTAAAGACCTGTCTTTAGTTCTGAAATTTTTTCTTCTGCTGTATGTAGTCTTTTCTTGGATAAATGCATTTGTTTACTTCATTCAATGAATTCTTCAGTTCCAGGATTTTTTGATTATTTTATATTATAGCTATCTCTTTTGTACATTTCTCATTTATATCCTGAATTGTTTTTCTGATTTCTTTGTATTAGATATCTGTGTTGTGTTGTTCCTTACTGACCTTATTTAATATCATTAGTTTTAATTCTTCTGGTATTTGATAAATTTCTTTTTCATTGGAATATGTAGCTGGAGAATTATTGTGTGTGTGTGTTTTTTTTTTTGAAAGTGTCATATGTCCTTCCTTTGTCATGTTTCTTGTGTCCTTATCTTGGTATCTGTGCACCTGATATAACAGTTGCCTCTTCCAATTTTTTGGATTTGCTTTCATAGGGAAGGACTTCATACTGAAGATGTATCTGTGATTTTGGTTAGGTAGGGAATATTGGCTTTGATTCTGGGTGCATGCAGTAGTGTATTATTTGTATCATTTATTTGACTGTACACAGCCAACTCAGTGGTATCTGTGATTTCCTCAGTGACTTAGGGTGTGATTCTTAGTGAAGACTGTGGTGAAGCTTTGCTTGGGATGGGTACATCAGCTGGGTGTGTCCTCAGACCCCATTGTGAGCAGTGATGGGGCAAATGTAGCTGTTCTTGAGCCCAAGAGCAATGTACACTGGCCTCTGTATTGGCAGGTCCAGAAGGGCCAATTCTTGGGTCTCCACTTGGTTTGCTCAGATGCTGGCAGTGGCAGCAGTGGGTCAGGTAGGTGGGTGGGTCCTTGTGGCCCTGTATAGTGCATGGATGGTGGCAGTTATAGTGGTGGCTTAATGTTCTGGTTCCCAAGCCATCTGCACTGGTGTTGAACATGGCTGTGACAGGCTGGGCAAGCTAGTCTTCTGTCCCACAGGTTATGTACGGGGGTGGGTGCCTACTGTGGTGGCAATAGCAGGCTGGATGGGCCCATCTTCAGCTGCTGAGAGAAATGCTTATGTGCAAATGCTGGTGGATAGGGCAGGGCAATCCCAAGATTCCTGGACAGCACGCTCAGGTACTAGGGGAAGTTGGAGAAAGCCAGGTTGGGAAAACCTGTCCCCAGATTTCCCCATGGTGCATAGAGGTTGGCTATGGTCAGATGGAGTGATCCTCAGATCCCAGCAGCATGCTTTTGTGGAGATGGCTGCATCTTCACTGTGGCCCTGCTACTGCTAAGGGCCAGGTTGCTTTCAGTGTCAGCAGCCATAGGTAGCTGGCTGGGGAGTGTGCACTTCGGCCCCAGGTGGCAGCTGCCAATGGAGCAGCCACTTTTCAATGTGCATGAAAATGCACAGCAGCCCTTCTTTCTGGGAAAATAGGGTTGCTGCCAGTGGCTCACAGTTTAGCCCAGGTGGCAGTATCCAGCAGCAGCAGTGGCTCTCAGCGGGGGATGACAATGGATTCTAAGGGTGTGGAAATACAGAGGCTGTTGGGCCCCAGGACAGGTGCATTCTGATGGTGGCTAGGTTCTCAAAATGGCACCATTTTGTAGCTGCTTAGGATTTGAGTTTCCAGTATGAGGGACTGAGCCTGAGCTCTCTCTCTCTTTCTAAAGCAATGCCATTGCACAGTCTCCAGGCAGTTCTCTGCGTTTATCTCTGTGCCCACAAGTGTCAAGAAACATTCCCTTGGTAGGACTGGACGGGTCCATGGTGGGAATGTAGACTGCCAGGGATCTCTCACTTACCCTTTTCCTGCACTGTGGAGTCTCATGGGCTCCCAGATGATACTAGCTGAGCAGGCTACCTTGCTTCTCTGTCCTTCCTTCTTTTACATGTCTCCTGCCACTTCTCTGTTGAATCCTGATGTTCGCTCAGAGGATCTATTGAAAGCATGATTACCAGCTCACTATTTGTTACATGCCTCTACTCAGCCATCTTGAAACCCCTCTTCAACTGGTTATAATATTCCACCAAATCCATAACCCTCAGCTTTTTAACTACACCTTATATTTGGATAATCAGGTTGTTAGAATTTTTTAAGTACTATAAATAATGCTACAGTAAAAATGTTCTTGTATTTTGCCTTTTCCTCATTTCGTTTACATCTTTGTGCAAATTATCAGGAATTAATTTACTGAGTCAAAAATGATTAACATGATATACCTTTTGAAATATATTGACAAATTAATTTCTAATGTTTTCAACAGTGTTCACTGCCACCAGCTATAAATAGAGATTCACATTTTAGCACACTTTTGACAAAATAGAATGTAGGAATTACTTTTTTTGATATAGTATATTATTTTTAATTTAGATGAAATACACATAAAATTTACCATTTTGAAGTATACAACTCAGTGACATTTAGTTTATTCACAAGGTTGTGCAACCAGCACCCCAACTAGTTCCAAAATGTTGTCAATTTCCCCCTCCTTCAGCATCTGGTAACCATCCATTTACCTTCTAGCTCTGTGGATTTTCATATTCCACACATTTCATATAAATGCAATCATACAATATGTTGCCTTTTGTGTCTGGCTTCTCTCACTTAGCATAATGTTTTCAAGGTTCGTATTGTAACATATAATAGTACTTTATTCCTTTCTTATAATTTTTTATTGTGTATATATCTATCATACAATTTACCATTTTAACTATTCATATATGTACAAATCAGTGGCATCAGGTGCTACACTCACAATGTTGTCCTACTATCACCATCTATTTTCAGGACTTTTTCATCTTTATCCCCAAGAGAAACTCTGTACCCAATGAACAATAACTCCCTGGCTGGGCGTGGTGGCTCATGTCTATAATCCCAGCACTTTGGGAGGTAGAAGCGGGCAGATCACCTGAGGTCAGGAGTTCAAGACCAGCCTAGCCAACATGGTGAAGCTCCGTCTGTACTAAAAATACAAAAAGTTAGCCGGGTGTGTTGGCAGTCACCTGTAGTCCAAGCTACTCAGGAGGCTGAGGCTGGAGAAGCACTTGAACCCGGCAGGTGGAGGTTGCAGTGAGCTGAGATCATGCCACTGTACTCCAACCCAGGCAACAATAGTGAAAAAAAAAAAAAAGAAAAGAAAACGATAACTCCCCATGCCCTTCCTCCAAGTCCCTGATATCTTCTATTCTTTCTTTCTCTATACATTTACCTATTCTGAGTACCTCAAGTAGGTGGAATCATACAATATGTGCATGGCCTTTTGTGTCTGGCTTCTTTCACTCAATATAATGTTTTCAAGTTTCATCCACTGTGTAGCAACTCTCCGTACTCCATCTCTTTTTTAAATGTTATTTATTTATTTATTCATTCATCCATCCATTCATTCATTCATTCATCGGTTTTGGGGGAACAGGTGGTGTTTGTTTACATGGATAAGTTCTTCAGTGGTGATTTCTCAGATTTTGGTACAGCCATCACCTCAGTAGTATACACTACACCAAAAATGTAGCCTTTTATCCCTCACCCCTCCCACCCTTGCCCCCAAGTCTCCAGAGTTCATTATGTCCTTATTATGTTGCATCATCATAGCTTACCTCCCACTTGTAAATGAGAACATATGATCTTTGGTTTTCCATTCCTGAATTACTTCATTTAGAATAATGGTCTCCAACTCCATCTAGGTTGCTGCAAATGCCATTATTTCATTCCTTTCTATGGCTGAGTCATATTCCTCTCTCTCACTCTCTCTCTCTCTATATATATATATAACTTTTTTTATCCACTCATTGGTAGATGGGCATTTAGGATGGTTTTGTATTTTTGCAATTGCAAATTGTGCTGCTATAAATATGCATGTGCAGTGTCTTTTCCATATAATGGCTTTATTTTTCTCTGGGTAGATACCCAGTAGAGGGATTGCTGGATCAAATGGTAGTTCTACCTTTAGTTCTTTAAGGAATCTCCATACTGTTTTCAACAGTGGTTGTACTAGTTTCCATTCCCTCCAGCAGTGTAAAAGTGTTCCCTTTTCACCACATCCATGCCAACATCTATTTGTTTGTTTGTTTTTAAATTGTGGCCATTCTTGCAGGAGTCAGGTGGTACTGCAATGTGGTTTCGATTTGCATTTCCCTAATCATTACTAATGCTGAGCAATTTTTCATGTTTGTTGGCCATTTTTATATCTTCTTTTGAGAATTATCTATTCATGTACTTAGCCTGCTTTTTGATGGGGTTATTATAATGATTATGATTGTTATTATTTTGCTGATTTATTTGAGTTCCTTGTAGATTCTGGATATTAGTTCTTTGTCAAATGCATAGTTTGCAAAGGTTTTCTCCCATTCTGTGGGATGCCTGTTTACTCTGCTGATTATATCTTTTGTTGTGCAGAAGCTTTTTAATTTAATTAAATTCCATCTACAAATCTTTGTTTTTGTTGCATTTACTTTTGGGTTCTTGGTCATGAACTCTTTGCTTGTTGATGTCTAGAAGAGTTTTCTCATGTTATCTTCTAGAATGTTTATTGTTTCAGGACTTAGGACTAAGTCTTTGATAAATCTTGGGTTGACTTTTGCATAAGGTGAGAGATGAAGATCCAGTTTTATTCTTCTGCTTGTGGCTTGCCAATTATCCCAGCACCATTTGTAGAATAGGGTTTCCTTTCCCCACTTTGCGGAAGATCAATTGGCTGTAAGGATTTGGCCTTACTTCTGGGTTCTCTATTCTGTTCCATTGGTCTACATGCCTGTTTTTTATACCAATATCATGCTGTTTTGGTAATTACAGACTTGTAGTATACTTTGAAGTTGGGTAATGTGGTGCTTCCAGATTTGTTCTTTTTGTTTAGTCTTGCTTTGGCTATGTAAGCTCTTTTTTGGTTCCATATGAACTTTAGGATTGTTCTTTTCTAGTTCTGTGAAGAATGATGATGGTATTATGATGGGAATTGCATTGAATGTATAGATTGCTTTTGGCAGTTTGGTCATTTTCATAATATTGATTCTACCCATCCATGAGCATGGGATATGTTTCCACTTGTTTGTGTCATCAATGATTTCTTTCAGCAGTGTTTTGTAGTTTTCCTTGTAGAGATCTTTCACCACTTTTGTTAGGTTTACTCCTATGTATTTTATTTATTTATTTATTTGCAGTTGTTGCAAAAGGGTTTGAGTTCTTGATTTGATTCTCATCTTGGTCACTGCTGGTGTATAGCAGTGCTCCTGATTTGTGTACATTGATTTTGTATCCTGAAGCTTTACTCAATTTGCTTATCAGATCTAGGAGCTTTTTGAATGAATGTTTAGTGTTTTCTAAGTATATGATCATGTCACTAGGTTTTCTAGTTTGTGTTCAAAGTAGCCTTGAATGATCTTTTGTATTTCTCTGGTATCAGTTGTAATATCTCCCATTTTGTTTCTGATTGAGCTTATTTGGATCTTCTCTCTTCTTTTTTTTCGTTAATCTTGGTAATGATCTTTTGATTTTGTTTATCTTTTTAAAGAACCAGTTTTCTGTTTCCTTTATCTTTTGTATTTTTTTGTTTCAATTTCATGTAGTTCTGCTCTGCTTTTCGTTGTTGTTGTTGTTGTTGTTTTTCTGCTACTGGATTTGGGTTCAGTTTGTTCTTGTTTCTCCAGTTAGTTGAGTTGTGAGCTTATATTGTCTACTTGTGCTATTTCAGACATTTTGATGTAGGCATTTAAGCTGTGAACTTTCCTTTAAGCACCACTTTTGCTGTATCCCACAGGTTTTTATTGGTTGTGTCATAATTATCATTCAGTTCAAGGAATTTTTACATTTCCATCTTGATTTCATTGTTGATCCAAAGAACATTCAGGAGCAGATTATTTAATTTTTGTGTATTTGTATAGTTTAAGAGTTCCTTTTGGAGTTAATTTCCAATTTTATTTTGCTGTGGTCTGAGAAAGTACTAGATACGATTTTAATTTTCTCAAATTTACTAAGAGTTCTTCTGTGGCCTGTCATATGGTCTGTCTTGGGGAATTTCCCGTGTGCCGATGAAAAGAATGTATATTCTGCAGCTGTTGGGTTGAATGTTCTGCAAATATCTGTTAAATCCATTTGTTCTGTGGTATAATTTAAGTCCATTGTTTCTTTGTTGACTTTCTGTCTTGATGACCTTTCTAGTGCTGTCAGTGGAGTTGACATTGAAGACCCCCACTTTTATTTTGTTGCCATCTATCTCATTTCTTAGATCTAGTAATAACTGTCTTATAAATTTGTGATCTCCAGTGTTAGGTGCATATATATTTAGGATTGTGACATTTTCTATTAGACTAATCTTTTTATCATTATACAATGTCCCTCTTTGTCTTTTTAAAACTATTGTTGCTTTAAGGTCTGGTTTTTTTCTGAAGTAAGAATAGCTACTCCTGCTCACTTTTGCATTCCATTTCCATGGAATGTCTTTTCCACCCCTTTACCTTAAGTTTATGTGTATCCTTATCCGTTCGGTGAGTCTCTTAAAGGCAGCAGGTACTTGATTGCTGAGTTTTATCTATTCTGCCTTTCTGTATCTTTTTAGTGGAGCATTTAGGCCATTTACATTCAATGTTAGTATTGAGATTTGAGGTACTGTTCTATTCACCATAGTAGTTGTTGACTTAATATCTTTTTCTTCATTGTGCTATTGATTTATAGGTCCTGTTGATTTATGCTTTAAATAGGTTCTATTTTGGTGTATTTTGAAGTTTTGTTTCAAGACTTAAAATTCTTTTTAACAGTTCCTGTAGTGCTGGCTTGGTAGTGGTGAATTCTCTCAGCATTTGACTGAAAAAGACTTTATCTCTCCTTCATTTATGAAGCTTAGTTTCTCTGGATACAACATTCTTGGCTGGTAATTGTTTTGTTTAAGGAGGCTAAGGATAGGACCTCAGTCCCTTCTGGCTTGCAATGTTTCTGCTGAGAAATCTACTGTTAATCTGAAATCTACTGTTTCCTTTATAGGTTACCTGATGCTTTTGTCTCACAGTCCTTAAGATTCTTTCCTTCATCTTGACTTTAGATAACCTAATGATTATGTCCCTAGGTGATGACCTTCTTGTGATGAATTTCTCAGGTGTTCTTTGACCATCTTGTATTTGGATGTGAAGAGCTTTGGCAGGAACAGGGGAGTTATCCTTGATTATTCCCTCAAATAAGTTTTCAAAACTTTACAATTTTTCTTCCTCCTCAGGAACACCAATTATTCTTACATTTGGTTAACATAATCCCACATTTCTTGGAGGTTTTGTTCATTTTTTTTCTTGTTTCTTTGTCTTTGTCAGATTGAGTTAATTTGAAAGCCTTGTCTCTGAGTTCTGACGTTCATTCTTCTACTTGTTCAATTCAGTTGTAAAAACTTTCCAGTGTATTTTGCATTTCTCTAAGTGTGTCTTTTATTTCCAGAAGTTGTGCTTGCCTTTTGTTTGTGAAGTCTATTTATCTGGAGACTTTTGTATCCATATTCTTTTTTTTAATTTATTTAAGTTACTTTTCACCTATCTCTGGTGCCCCCTTGAGTAGCTTAATAATAATAACCAAACTTCTGAGTTCTTTATCTGGTAATTTAGAGATTTATTCTTGGTTTGGATCCATTACTGGAGAGCTAGCTTGATATTTCCTGGGTGTTATAGAACCATGTTTATTCATATTACCAGAATTACTTTTCTGATTCCTTCTAATTTGGGTAGACTGTTGCAGTGGACATATCTGCAGCTCAAGGGCTGCTGTTCAGATTATTTTGTCCCATGGGGTGATCCCTTGATATGGTGCTCTCCCCCTAGGAATGGGGCTTCCTGAAAGCCAGACTCGAGTGATTGTTATTGCCCTTCTAAGATTTTCCACCAAGTAGGGCTACTGGGCTCTGGGCTCGTGCTGTGGAATGTTTGCAAAGAGTCCTGTGATGTGATCCATCTTCATGTCTCCCAGCCATGGATACCAGCACCTGCTTCAGTGGAGGTGGCATGGGAGTTAAGTGGACTCTGTGGGAGTCCTTGGTTGTAGTTTTGTTTAGTGTGCTGGTTGTCTTGAATGCTGGTTATGCTAACAGTGAAGTTGTCACTTGAGCAGACTCAGGACCTCTGATTAGCCAGGGTATTGCTGGCGGTGGAATTAACTGTTGTCTTCTCCTTCTTTGGAGCAAGATTGTTCTATTATGAGTGGCTGTAACGGCTCGAGTTGGTTGGCCCCCAGCCAGGAGGTGGCACTTTCAAGAGAGCACCAGTTCCAGTAATAGAAGGGGGATATAATCTTGCCCTAAGTTGGTCAGGATAAATACTTCGGTTTCTCGGGCAATGGGAGGGGCCATAGAGCTCCCAAGAGCTTATGTCCTTTGTCTTCAGAGTTTTCCAGCTGTCTTGCAGCGTTTGCAATGGGCAGCCGCTTCTTTCGAAGGGTCTGTGAATGTTTTCGCTTTTTCTGCTATGATCTTACGGTGGTTCTTGGAGCAAAAGTTCACAAAATGAATCTCCACACACTCTTCTGTCCACCCAAGTGGGAGCTGCATGTTAGTCCTCTCTCCTATTGGCCATTTTCTTCTCAAGTCTAGAATATGGGAATAACTTTAAATTTGTTGTTGTGATACTTATAAATTAACACCTTATTGTTTGTTTCTATTTTTTCTTTCTTTTATAACAAAAGAGTGGAACATATTTTATGTTTGTTGACTACTTTTATTTCTTGCATTTTTATTCATGACTTTGCCCTTAAATATTGGTCTTCAATTCAATCAATACTGTTTGAATTTTTTATTTTTATGACTTATTTATAAAATATAATTTTTAATTTTTAAAACAATTGCTGCATATATTTTTCTTAGGATATTTTTATTCAAGTTATATTATTTTTGTTGTAAAGACTTATTACAGGTTGAGCATCCCAAATCCAAATATTCAAAATCTGAAATGTTCTCAAAATTGGCATTTTTGAGTGCTGACATGACACTCAAGGGAAGTGCTCACTGGAACATATTAGAATTTGGATTTTCAGATTAGGGATGCTCAGTCAGGGAATATATTGCAAATATTCCAAAATTCAAAATCCAAAACACTACTGGTCCCTAGCATTTCAGATAAGGGATATTTAACCAGTATATCATATAATATATCTTTGTATTTATGGTTTCTTTTAGCTTAAATGTTATCTAGCAAAATATTTTGTTAGTCTATAATTTGGTTTATATATGTGTGATGTTAGTTCTTTAATCTCCATGGTCTTCATTATAATATTAAAAATCCATTAATAATGGGGAAAATACCGCATGTATTTATGATTATGGGAATAATTTAGTAGACAGAGAAAAATTGATAATGCAGAAGAGGAAAGTACACAATTGTGACAACTGAGTCATTGAGTAAATCAGGTAGGATTCAGTAAATAAATAGACTGGTTAATCTTAGATAGTAGTGTGAGTAGGTCAGCCATAGTAGCAGAAGGGGAGGCAAAATATATGTCTACAGAAGAGGGCAGATTGGTAAATGTGGTAGTGGTGGATGTGGACGCTGAGTTTTCAGTTGAGAGTGAGGAGAGTTGAGGTGATGTTCAATGTTTGAAGAAGAAGAAGAATGCTGGTATGAAAGAATAACTTCTGAGAGTAGGAAGCAAAGATAGTGAAATGTAGATATCACTCTCAGTGCTGGTCTTATCTTCAAGTGATTACCACAAACCTTTTGAGTTTTGTGGCCATCGCTTGAAGGTAGGAACAGTCAGCAGAGTTGTATGTTTTCCAGTCACATTTAGGTACTAGGATACAAGCACAGAATAGATACGGATTTGAGTTTACCCAAGTTAGGCCTTTGCCAGGTGTGTGTGATGAAGAAAAAGAGAGACCAAGTGCTTGAGCATGTATATAAAAGAGAGACTACAATCATGAACCACAAACTCTTAATAAAAAGAAAACAGAATTATGAAGGGATTATTTATAGAGCAAGTGTAAATCTCAGTGGATATAAGAGGGAGTGAAATGAAATCCAGGTCAAGGAGTAGGATACTTGTCAAAAGGCAGAATTCTTGAAATTGAAAGTTGAAGGGAATGCCATTGTTGTTAATGACATGACAGAGGGTAAGACCATGGGAGGAGATAGCTGAGGTGGAAGAAGGGACAAGCCCAATGGAGAAGAGAAGGTCAGAGACTGAGAGCCAAGGCACTAAATAGGTCATCTACATAGTTATTGTAATCACAACAAATGATGACAGGAGTGAATGTGAAGATAAAGAAGCAGCTAGCTAACAAATGTAAGTTATAAATATCAGTAGTAATTTCTATGAAATTTTTATCATGTAATATTTCCATTAACAGCAATTAAAAGTACCTAATTCTCCATATCTTGCCAACACTAGGTATTATCAATATGCTCAATTTTTACTAATATCCTAAATGAAAAACAGTATCTTGGAGTTTCAATTTTTGTTTTTAATAATTGATACAGTTGAGTCCATTTTCCTGTATGATCATTTTAATTACATTTTCCATTCATGAAATTTGTCAGTTTTTCTGCCAGCATATCCATCTTTTATTAGCTATTTAAAATAAATCTTCCTGGAATAGAGAAAACTTTCTCTGAGCTGTCATTTATCTTGCAAGTATTTTTCAATTATTTTTATGTTGATATTTTAGTGAAACATTAAATTTTTTTATTCTTGAAAATAAACATTATAATTATTTATTAGTTGATTGTACATAGAACATCAGAATGATGAGATATATTTAATAGACTTTTTATTCTAAAGGATGAAAACTCATTGTATTGAGATAAATGTTTTTTTGAAAAGTCTGTAGTGGTCATAGTAAAGGAACTAACTTAGGACTTATCTTAAGTTTAAAAACTTTTAAATCAATTTTTTAGTTGAATAATTTTAGAAGGAAGAACCTTAGATTCCCAATAGCAGTTACATACATAGAAAAAGTGGTGTTGCTCCAGATACATTCAGATTATCCAATAGAAAATGAGTGTAAATTAATGTAATGTTAGGAGAAATGCATGTTTATTGACTATTCTCCTGGCCAATAAAAGGTACTAAGGACTTACAAATGGAATGCTTTTAAATGATAAATAGTATTCGAAGGTATTCATGAATTGCTTTTTATTTTCCTCTTAGAACTTCTATTACAGGCTTCACTAAAATTGTTATTCATTGTCTAGCCCCAACGATTATAGAAGTTGATTTGTTATAACAAATACATACAAATAATACGTTATGCTTTTTCTGTATATTACATAGATGATACATACCTGATGGCAGCACTCAGTATCATATAATTTCAGTATATATTGAAGCTGTTGTTATCTGCTTTTGGAATATGCTTGTGAGGTACCACAGCTTGAAAGAAGTAATGAATAAACCTGAAAGGAAACAGTCAATAAGACAGTGATAAGAATAGGGTAAATTGTAAGATTTCAAATGAACTGTGCTAGTATGTGATTCCACTTATCTTCAAATTAGCCTAATACAGTCAATCGATCATCAAGTATACGCCAGAAAATACTTAAATGTTTTATTATTCATCATTCATTTAGCCAATCCTTTTGGCCTCTGAATGCTGAATTTAAATTCATTTATTTAAACATTTTAAGATTTCTATGCTTTATAAATACTTTGGTAGATATGATAAAACAAATAAGGATCTGACTTATAGCCTGCTTAGGGGGAAGGGTTAATCAGAAAATGAAAGGACCCATTAGTATAACTCCCTACTGAGTAAGAGGTCAACATGGAATGGTACTAGTTAGTAATAACTTCTTGAATTATGAGAATTTGAAGCTACATTTAAGTAAAATGATGACTATGGCTGAGGCTAGATAAAATGATAATTCATTCAAGATGGGGAGAAAATAGCCAATGTGAATGCACAGAGGCAGGAATAGTATGATTCCAGAAAGATGGCCAAAGTGTGGCATTTTAATATGACAGATATTCAGCTAACAGGATTGGGGATACATAATGAGGATTAGACTTTGGAATTCAGAAACAGAATTACCAGAACAAAGATACCAGGTTAGGACTACACAAGTAGCAATGTAAGGGGCAGGATGTTGCATATATTTAAGTTATTTTCCCTAAAAGCCTGAATTATTCCTAGAAAAAGTGCTTTCAGATGTCAATGTGCAAAAAGATTATGTGGGTAGCCAAGATATGGAATCTTGTCCATCAACAGATGAATAGATAATGAAAATATGGTCTGTATACACAGTGGAATATTATTAAGTCATAAAAAGAATGGGATCCTGTTATATGCAGCAACATGGATAGAACTGAAGGTTATTACATTAAGTGAAATAAACTAAGCACAGAGAGTCGAAATTTTCATGTTCTCACTCGTATGTGGGAGCTAAAAAGAATTGATCTCATGGAGGTGGAGAGTAGAATGGTGGTTACCAGAGGTTGTGAAGGTGGGGAAAGAGAGGTTGGTTAATGGTACAAAAATGCAATTAGATAGAAGAAATAACTTCTAGAATTTGATAGCTCAGTGGGGTGACTATAGTTAACAAGAATTTATAGTATATTTCAAAATAACTGAAAGAGATTTAGAATTTCAAAACACAAAAGAACAGTAAGTGACTGAGATGATATATATTTCAATTACCCTGATTTGATCATTTCACATAGTATGCATGTATGAAAATATCTCATGTACCCCATTAACGTCTACAGCTATTATATATCAATTTCCAAAAAAGTCAGCTGAATTCTAGATACTGCTATTCTGATGTATGTGACAAAAGGGAATGTTGGAAATCAACTTCGGGCTGAATTTGGCTGTGGAAGTCAATTGACCTTGAGAGACAGGATGTTGCATCTTTAAGACAAAAAAATTACATATGTGATTATTCTCTTTTGGCAAATAAAGAGACCCCCCCCCCCCCCCCCCCCCCCCCCACACACAGACACACTTGTATTCCTAAGAAGCGTATCAGTGTTCTATGGACATTCAGTGGAGGTGGAGTGGGATTGGAAGATTGATTTTCCCATTTATTCCAACAATCAGGTATTATTTTAGTAATTTGAAAAATATCAAATAAAATTCAAAAAGAGAAAAATGTAATAAAGATTAATAATGGCTATGCAAATAAGCAGTAATAAAGGTGACAACAAGAAGCTTCTTAAAATACTATAATAAATTGGGAAACTAATATTTGATCCTAAAGAAATTAGGAGACCTGTGAATTTCCAGAGCTACTGTATTGAACAGCATTATTCTAGAGAAATAGTTCCAAACCTGACTGTGTGTTAAAATAAACTGTGACAGTTGTTAAAATATTCAGACTTCTGGGACCTACATTGGAGCTTCTAAATGAGAATTTCTGGGCACAAAACCATATTATCTATATTTTTAAACAAGGACTTGAAATACAGCTGTGAACAAGATAGACATGGTTCCTTCATTCACGGGGCTTATATTTTAACAGGGGAACATAAATTTAAATAACTCGAGAAGAGTTTTTCAGTAAATGATGAAGGAGTTTTCCAAAATTGTAGTTATTTGATGAAACTAATTAAGATAATGATGTCTATTTAAATCCAAATATTTGCCAACAATTTCCAAACCAAAACCCAAAAAGTACACAAACTTTAGCTTGAGTATAACTAGAGGACAGAGATGACTACAAATTTCTTTTTTTTTTTTTTTTACAAGATTTTAAATTTTCCTCAATTTTATTATTTTCTTCATTACCTCAAATATTTATCATTTCCTTGTGATGGGAACATTTAAATTCCTCTCCCTTAGCTATTTTGAAATACACAATAAATTATTCTTTACTATAGTCACCATGCTGTGCAATAGAACACCAGAACTTATTCCTCTTGTTTAACCTAAACTTTACATGGTTTCACTAATGTTTCCCCTTTCCCCATCTACCCTGCTCTCCCATCAGCCTCTTATAACCACAATTCTATTCTCTAATTCTTTGAGTTTGACTTTTTCAGATTCCACGTCTAGGTGAGATCATATGGTATTTCTCCCTCCGTACCTGGCTTATTTCACTAAGTATAATGTCCTATAGGTTCATTCATGTTGTCAAAAATGTCAGACTGCCCTACTGTTTTAAGGCTCAAATATATATCCCATGTTTTTAAATCCATTCATTAAATGTTGATCACTTCAGTTGTTTCCCACATTAAATAATGTTTCAATGAACACAGGAGTGTAGATGTAGATATCTATCTCTTCAAGATACTGATTTCAATTCCTTTGGCTATATACCCAGAAGTAGGATTGCTGTATCATAGAATAGCTCCATTTTCAGTTTTCTGAGACACCTCCGTACTGTTTTCCAAAGTGCCATGAATAATTTACAGTACACCAACAGCATGTATGGGTTCCCTTTTATCCACATTTTCACCAGTCCTTTTTATCTTTTATCTTTCTGATCATAGCCAATCTAGTAGGTGTGAGGTGATATCTCCTTGTGGTTTTAATTTGCATTTATCTGATATTGAGCATTTTTCATGTATCTGTTGGCCATTTCTATATATTCTTTGGAGAAATGTCTACTTAGGTCTCTTGCCTATTTTTTCTTCTTAAAATCTTTTCTTTTCTTTTCTTTTTTATTAAACTTTAAGTTCTAGGGTACATGTGCACAATGTGCAGGTTTGTTACATATGTATACATGTGCCATGTTGGTGTGCTGCACCCATTAACTCATCATTTACATTAGGTATATCTCCTAAAGCTATCCTTCCCTCCTCCCCCAGCCCACGACAGGCCCCGGTGTGTGATGTTCCCTTCCTGTGTCAAAGTGTTCTCATTATTCAGTTCCCACCTGTGAGTGAGAAAATGTGGTGTTTGATTTTCTGTTCTTGTGACAGTTTGCTGAGAATTATGGTTTCCACCTGCATCCGTGTCCCTACAGAGGACACAAACTCATCCTTTTTTATGGCTGCATAGTATTCCATGGTGTATATGTGCCACGTTTTCTTAATCCAGTCTGTCATTGATGGACATTTAGGTTGGTTCCAAGTCTTTGCTATTGTAAATAGTGCCGCAGTAAACATATGTGTGCATGTGTCTTTATAGCAGCATGATTTATAATACTTTGGGTATACACCCAGTAATGGGATCACTGGGTCAAATGGTATTGCTAGTTCTAGATCCTTGAGGAATTGCCACACTGTCTTCCATAATGATTGAACTAGTTTATAGTCCCATCAACAGTGTAAAAGTGTTCCTATTTCTCTACATCCTCTCCAGCACCTGTTGTTTCTGACTTTTTAATGATCGCCATTCTGACTGGTGTGAGATGGTATCTCATTGTGGTTTTGATTTGCATTTCTCTGATGGTGAGTGATGAT